>NC_088240.1:39547322-39796528 GCF_036934945.1 Oncorhynchus masou masou | reverse complement strand
AAAGATTTCCCAAGCTTTAAACATCCCAAGGAGCACTGTGCAAGCGATAATATTCAAATGGAAGGAGTATCAGACCACTGCAAATCTAACAAGACCTGGCCGTCCCTCTAAAAACTTTCAGCTCATACAAGGAGAAGACTGATCAAAGATGCAGCCAAGAGGCCCATGATCACTCTGGATGAACTGCAGAGATCTACAGCTGAGGTGGGAGACTCTGTCCATAGGACAACAATCAGTCGTATATTGCACAAATCTGGCCTTTATGGAAAAGTGGCAAGAAGAAAGCCATTTCTTAAAGATATCCATAAAAAGTGTTGTTTAAAGTTTGCCACAAGCCACCTGGGAGACACTCCAAACATGTGGAAGAAGGTGCTCTGGTCAGATGAAACCAAAATTGAACTTTTTGGCAACAATGCAAAACGTTATGTTTGGCGTAAAAGCAACACAGCTCATCACCCTGAACACACCATCCCCACTGTCAAACATGGTGGTGGCAGCATCATGGTTTGGGCCTGCTTTTTTTCAGTAGGGACAGGGAAGATGGTTAAAATTGATGGGAAGATGGATGGAGCCAAATACAGGACCATTCTGGAAGAAAACATAATGGAGTCTGCAAAAGACCTGAGACTGGGACAGAGATTTGTCTTCCAACAAGACAATGATCCAAAACATAAAGCAAAATCTACAATGGAATGGTTCAAAAATAAACATATCCAGGTGTTAGAATGGCCAAGTCAAAGTCCAGACCTGAATCCAATCGAGAATCTGTGGAAAGAACTGAAAACTGCTGTTCACAAATGCTCTCCATCCAACCTCACTGAGCTCGAGCTGTTTTGCAAGGAGGAATGGGAAAAAGATTCAGTCTCTCGATGTGCAACACTGATAGAGACATACCCCAAGCGACTTACAGCTGTAGTCGCAGCAAAAGGTGGCGCTACAAAGTATTAACTTAAGGGGACTGAATAATTTTGCACGCCCAATTTTTCAGTTTTTGATTTGTTAAAAAAGTTTGAAATATCCAATAAATGTCGTTCCACTTCATGATTGTGTCCCACTTGTTGTTGATTCCTCACAAAAAAATACAGTTTTATATCTTTATGTTTGAAGCCTGAAATGTGGCAAAAGGTCGCAAAGTTCAAGGGGGCCGAATATTTTCGCAAGGCACTGTAGGTCCAATGTTTTTCTCAGAGGTCAAGGTGGTGGTGTGAACCATCCCAATCTATAAAAGTCATGTCCTGAATGGTGCCTATTGAACTGATGGACGAATACATAAAGGTGATGCATGCTTGCTGGGCTCTCTCCATGGGAGTTGGCTGGGGCTAATAAGAACACATTCTGGGAACTCTCAGAAGGCGGAATGAACTAATCAAATGACTGTGTCCCAAACGGACACCGATATTCCCTTAATTGTGCACTACTTTTGACCAAAGCCCTATGGACCCTGAGAAAAAGTAGTACATTATGGTCTGCTCCAAAGTAGAGCACTATATAGGGAATAGGGTGCACGTCTGTTATTCACTGTCAGATACTGATACATTTCTAGTTTGTACCATTCATTACTAGACATAAACTAATGATTGTGCATATATTTTAGAATGGATTCTCGTCAAGGCCCTCCTACCTGGAAAAGCTGCCATACCTGGAAAGGCACCTAGCTGGGAGTGAGCAGCCAAGGCAGCAGACATCCCCAGGGAGCCCAGGCCTCCAAACTCTGAGCGCCCTGAGCTGGTAGTGTACAGACCAAATGCTGGGTGGTTGACGATGGGAAAGGCACTTGAGACCGTAGACATGTTGAAATGTTGATCGCCCACCGCCCGGAACAAGTGTCCTGGAAAAGGGAGGAGGGATAACGGCATAATGAAGCATCTGTATGAATTTAGTTACATAAACTATGTAGCTAAAATACCACAGCTAAATAATTCATCCGTATGACTTAATGTTTAATATCGCAATAAAGTGTCCTTAAGGATCTGTTACAACATCCTCTGGATGGGAAGAGATCATGTTTTATGCATTATCAATAAAGACGCTGGTTAGTGGGTGTAAAGGAAGAAGACTCCCACGGATTCTGCTTGATCTGTTCAAACATGCTTTTGCAAATATGAGACATGGTTGTGGGAGGCTGTTGGGATTGTATTCAGAGGGAGATCATCATGCATGTTTAAAGTGCCTGGTGCTGTTGCTCGTGTTTGAATACGATTATAAAATTGCAATATCAACAAAATGGCCTCTAACATGAACCTGAATTTGGTTAGGTGGGGTGGGGGGGGGATACAAGATATTTACAAGGATGTTCATTTCATGTTTTGCTTTTTTCCTGTATGTTGGAATTTGTGCAGGACATTTGAACAGCTGATAATGCAATCCCAAGATTCCTCCTCTTGCACCTGATAGATACAACTAACAGATCACTCCTGGTTCACCACTACTCTCTGAAGGCTGACAAAAGAAAGATATTGTAGGCAATGTTCTCTCTAATTTTGGGGGGCACTGAACAAATTTTAGGTCTTGTGAGTGGAAACCTGAACATTATGTGAATTTTGTGCAATTTCAGGGACACGTTTATAGTAAACACTGAGGCTGTACTCTTATAGGTTTTAGACAGTAGCCAAGCGGCTATTTGATCATAATGTAGGCCTAGCACCAAACCCGGTAGAGCAAATCCCATAACATTTTCACATGGAAATAGCTTTTTATTTCTATGACATAGCCTACAGCAGCCTATGTGTGGTGTTCAATACAGGCCTACACTGCATGAGACTTTTAAAAACGTTTTTACATTATGAAGGGCTTGACATTAATGAATGATTTGGTACTTGGTCTAGAACACCATGGGCTAGTTGACTGTAAATAACATTGTATTGTCTTGTATGATGCAAGAAAGAACTTTACAAAATAAAATGCATTATTATTACTACTACCATACAGAGAATTAGATCATGTAGGCTACCGCTCTGCATACTGGCTTATTTGTCAAAAGACTCCAGCCACCCTAGTCATAGACTGTTCTCTCTGCTACCGCACGACAAGTGGTACCGGAGCGCTAAGTCTAGGTCCAAGAGGCTTCTAAACAGCTTCTACCCTCAAGCCAAAAGACTCCTGAACATCTAATCAAATGGCTAGCTGGACTATTTGCATTGCCCCCCCTTTTACGCTGCTGCTACTCTCTGTTATCTATGCATAGTCACTTTACCTCTACCTACATGTACATATTACCTCAATTACCTTCACTAACCTTGCCCCCGCACACCCTGTAAAAAGCCTTGATGTTGTTATTTTACTGCTGCTCTTTAATTATTTACTTTAATTTCTTTTTTTTGTTGGTTAAGGGCTTGTAATTAAGCATTTTACTGTAATGTCTACACCTGTTGTATTCGTGCATGTGACAAATATTTTGTTTTTAATTTGATTTATTTGCATATTCAAGCCGCTCTCAAAATACAACACTGCCCCTTTAATTAAGACAATTAGCTGACTGGCATTTCAAAGACAGCTCTTGTCGGAAGCAGTAACTCCCCATTGCTGAACTACACTTATCTATAACTGGGCTAATAACTCGCTAACTGCGCACTGAGCTGAACTGATCTGAAAAGTGGATTCACTCGAGGGTGATTGAATGACCTCTCCAATAGAATTCTACTCTGTTGCACTCTGGCTACAACAAAATCACAGACTCAATCTTACAAAGTTAGATCTGTTTTGTTGCATTGAAAAGGGGCTGATATAATGTTGATTTAAAAACTAATGGGACGAGTTCGGTGAAGCACAATCTCGTATATCTGCGCAGCTTGGAATTTATTCTGCACCACAGTCCTGGAGGAAGTGTGCGGTTTAGAAGGAATTTTATTTTTATTTAACTAGGCAAGTAAGTTAAGAACATATTCTTATTTACAATGACGGCCTCTCCCGGCCGAACCCAGGTGACGCTGGACCAATTGTGCGCCGCCCTATGGGACTCCCAATCACGGCCGGATGTGATACAAGCCTGGATTCGAACCAGGGAGGGCCGTGTTCCGAATACCATACTAGCCTACTAAATTGTATGCCAACAAATTATGTTTTATAGTATGAATGATTTTCTTATTATTTTTATGAATTGTTATTTTCGTGTCAAATCGACAATTGGCAACCCATCCCTTATGGGATTAATTGACAAACAAACTTTACAATAATTCACTGTGGTAATTCCATGATAATTCTTCCGGGGTTTTCTGCATTGCGCATCGCATAAAGGGTGAAAAAAATATTCAAGCTAAAAATACATAATAGTAAATAATAAGGTTACCGAAACAGTAATTATATCCCTAGTATGTGAAATAACTAAAATAGCACTCAATGCATCATCTGAATTGGTGTCGAATTCCCCATTCGTTCGTCCCGGTACATCGAGTCAATTTGATTATCAACTGTTGTCAAACACGTGAGTTTGAAAAGACAAGTGAATTCTTGTAGCTCAAATGCTGAAATGAGTATGCAGTTTAAGCATGCAGTACACCAGTATGGGTATATAGACACAACCGTTGTTTCTCTCTGATCACTACTTCCCAGGACTCCTGGGAAATCAGTGACAATTGTTACTGTGGGATAATCTTAGTTAACCCAGAACTAAAACCTTGTGTAATTTCATCAGTCGCTCAATTTGGTTTTGGGGGGGGGGGGGGGGTAGAAATTGAGATCTGTTTGGTGAAGGCGTCAACTCTCGCCAAAGCAATCTTATAGCTTGGAGGTAGAAGCTGTTCAGGGTCCTGTTGGTTCCAGACTGTGGTGCATCCATACTGCTTGCCGTGCGGTAGCCGAGAGAAGTTTGTGACTTCGGTGGCTGGAGTCTGACAATTTGTAGGGCCTTCCTCTGACGCCCCAGGTATAGAGGTCCTGGATGGCAGGGAGCTCGGCCCCAGTGATTTACTCGGCCGTACACACTACCCTCTGTAATTCCTTGCGGTCGGACGCCAAACAGTTCCCATACCAAGCGGTGATGCAGCCAGTCAAGATGCTTTCAATGGTGCAGCTGTAGAACTTTGAGGATCTGAGTTCCCAAATATTTTCAGCCTCGAGGGGAAAGAGGCATTATTGTTCCTTCTTCACGACTGTGTTGATGTGTGTGGACCATGATAGTTCCTTAGTGATGTGGACACCAAGGAACTTGAATCCCTCGACTAGTTCCACAACAGCCCGGTCGATGAGGATAGGGATGTGCTCGGGACTCAGTTTCCTGTAGTCCATGATCAGCTCCTTTGTCTTGCTGATGTTGAGGGAGAGGTTGTTGTCCTGGCAACACACTGCCAGGTCTCTGACCTCTCTGCAGGCTGTTTCATCACGTCAGTGATCAGGCCTACCACCGTTGTGTCGTCTGCAAACTTGGTGTCATGGTGTTGGAGTCGTGCGTGGCCACTCCGTCATGGGTGAACAGGGAGTACAGGAGGAGACTAAGCACACACCCCTGAGGGGCCCCCATGTTGAGGGTCAGCGTGGAGGATGTGTTTTTACTTACCCTCAACACCTGGGGGTGGCCCATCAGGAAGTCCAGGATCCTGTTGTAGAAAGAGGTGTATAATCACGGGGTCCTTAGCTTAGTGATGAGCTTGGAGGGCACAATGGTGTTGAATGCTGAGCTGTTGTCAATGAACAGCATTCTCACATAGGTCTTCCTTTTGTCCTGGTGGGAAAGGGCAGTGTGTCATCTGTGGATCTGTCAGGGCGGTATGCAAATTGGAGTAGGCCCAGAGTATCTAGGATGATGATGTGACCAGCCTTTCAAAGCATTTCATGGCTACAGATGTGAGTGCTATGGGGCGACAGCCATTTAAACAGGTTACATTGGCGTTCTTGGGCACAGTGCTATGGTGGTCTGCTTGAAACATGTACTGTAGGTATTACAGACTGGGTCAAAATGTGAAAACACTTGCCAGCTCATGCTTTGAGTAAGCATCCTGTTAATCCATCTGGCCCTGCGGCCTTGTGAATGTTAAAGGTCTTACTCACATCGGCTACAGAGAGAGAGAGAGCGATCTCACAGTAGTCTGGAACAGCTAGTGCACTCATGCATAGTTCAGTGTTGCTATCCTCATCTGTGGAAGCGAAGCAGTTTAAGCAACACCTTCACCCAATCCTGATAAGTCCAAGTAACCGGTGACAAAAACCCAAGTCCCGGAACTAATAGTGCTCGTTATCTCATGCATCCTATAGCATGCCGACATATCTACAGTACTAGTTATATTTAGGTAGTCTGTCCACAAGAGATTGAGTGGACTGGCCTAGGTAAATAAAACTATTTAATTATTTAAATATTCCCAACAGTCTGTCCGTGTTGGCAAGACGATCCCTGCATGTTGTCCTCTCTCACAGTCAGATAGACTAGAGTACTGAAGGACCATATTTAAATGGAAACTCAATTAGCAGCATAGACGTGCACAGAAGCTTGCACCTGCTGTTCTAACAGGCCATGTGCCAGCCAGGTGATTGGCATAATTCAAAAAGATGACTGAACACATTTCCTCATAAAATTACTAAATCCCCCAAATAAATGAAACTTGTCAACTTTCATTCTACAATCTAATTTCAAGTCAATTTATAATATGTTTATAAGGAACATTTATGGTCTGGGTTTGTGACTGGTCTATAAACCCACCCTATGCACTAGCTCTTCCAAGCAGCTTGCTTACAATTTACAGCCTTCGCATTTGATTTCAGCCTTCCCATTTCCAATTTTAAAAAATAATAATTAATTTTAAAATTTTAAAAACACAAACCAAACACTTTTTATACAAGAACGCAAATAAGTGTGATATGCTGTAAATTGTAACTATAAAAGGATAATGTCAGCTCTAGATTATCTGCATGTAATTCCTATAATTCCCTGACATCTTGGTATTGTTAGAGAGAAACTGATGTAGGCCTAAATTATGTGGAGATAAGTTAGTTAGGCCTACACAAGTTTGCCATGAAAATAAAATATGGAGTTTCATGCTTGTCAGTTCAAATCAACCAACGTTTACTTTTTAATTGCATCTGTGACAGCAAAAATATCTATCAATTACTTATCTTATCATCCATTTCACTTCCATATAAAAATGAGCACTTTTCATTTCAGATTTCAATCAAGTCCTTTCGGTTGAACAATGTATGGGCTTAAAGAAAATTTTCCAATCCATAATCGATTCAAAGCACTGTGAAATTAACGTTTTTTCCCCCATTTCAACCTAAAAAGGTTAGTGATATCCAAAACCGATTGAGAATTAGTATCTGAAAATTGCCTTATAAAGTGCTTTCGCAAACATGAAAAGTACTGCGTGATACAAGTATAATTTCATGAATTAATACCACAAGTAAAGCATGCAAGTGTAATTAAATCACTTAGATAGAGCGTAACCAACACAGGAGATGTAATATCTTTACCTTTATCTTTGCTTTCCACCAGCGAGGATGAGAAATCTCTTAAAATAACCAAATGTGTTTTATTCTCATAACCGCTATGTGACTTCAGAGGTGCTGTGCTTTCTGCATTTAATTCCAGCTCTCTGTCCAAAATAGCTTATCTGGAGAAATCTCTGAGCGTGTTTGATTGGTGTGTAGGGGGATAAAAATGTATAATGTACGAGCAAAATGTCTAATGGCTTATTTTTATTGTAACAGCATTAATTAATATTTTTTTTGTATTGCTTATCATGAAAGAATAGGGAGAAAAACCACAAATCACAGTTGATACATGTGCATGTTATTTTCTGGTCAGCGTAATCTGACAGTTTATGCATCACCACTGCTCGCCACAATAGCGTCGGACAAAATTAGTATTCAGAGAAAACAGAGGATGTTTGAGGCAGCGGAGGCCACAGCACTCTATTTGGCTGACAGACCTGTCAAATCAGAATGGGCTAAACTGGTGCTAAAGGTTGTCAAGAAACATCAGAGCGGGTGTGCACCGTCTTACACAGAGGACTTTTCATTGCTGGTGTCGATTAATGCTAAAGCTTTTTAATTTCTCCACAAACTGTCAGGAAATAAAGTGTGAGAAGATGGTGTTTTCTTCATCTTACTGAACCCTCATAATTAACACTCAAGAATGCTCTTTTCTTGTTTAATTTGCAGTTGGAGAATAATGAAATATGATGAGTTCGAGGTGAATATAGCCCATGTATTCGCATGTAACGTGATTGATCTGTGCATCAGTGTGTGTGTGTGTGTGTGTGTTTGTTTACGTACCACAGGTGGTGAGAGGGGAGCCCAGAGCGGCGTGGCTGGGGGTGACGCTGCCGTTGGAGGAGGGTGTCTTGGCCGAGGCAGGTGAGGAGCCGACGGAGGAGACCGCGGACGTGGTGATATGCAGGGAGGACGGGGCTGACAATGGGGAGGCCAGCCGCTCTCCAGACTCCATATCTGTCAAACACAATCCAATCAACACACCTACAAAAGGCAGGGGAAGAAAAGAGGTGGAAAAAAACCAAACCCCCCCCACCCCACCCCACTGAGCCTCACCCCCTCTCACATGTTAATTACCCCCTCAAAAATATCTCCGGTTAGTTAAGGCCACTGGCCAGAGAATCTCACAGAGAGCTTTCACGGAGGCAACAGGGAAAGTAAGGAGAAGTATTTGATCACATATTATGGACACACACACACAGAGAGAGAGACAAAAGACCCTCTTGGGTATACAGGAGTGTTTTATATAAGATGTAAAACTGGTGCCACTCAAGACTTGCGTTGCTAATGAGAATATTAGCGCTTTAACGTGGACAGTTTTCACAGGAATCATTGAAATCATTCCCAGCTTACAATGCAGCAGATGTTCCTCTTAAATGTACAGTTAAAACACTAATGGTGACTCGATTGGTAGATTTGCAGAGAGCTATCACTAAGCCATCTCTCTGTTGACACAGACCACAGTAGCTTTGCCCATTATCCAAATGAAGACACAGACAGGCTGATTCTTTGGTAGTCTTGTGATTTCATCACCCCCTAAATCTCCCAGCTTTTCCATGATTTATGCCACTTCCCTTTGTTGTGTTTCACAAAAGACCACATCCGAAAAGCCCCTTTAACAAGTGTTTAACAGCCCTGGCATCTTTGTTATTGTATCATTAGACATAAACTATTTCTAAATCTCCCCGGTGACTGTCCTCTGCAGCGGAGGCAGCTAGGCCTGCTGGTGATTACATCTGGGAGACAAAGCTATCCGCTGAATATTAAGTAACGTCCCTCCTCGCCCACCGACAACACTTACGAGACGACGCAAATGACATGAACGCTGCAGCCGTGCGCCACTGAAAGGCCATGCTGCAGTGTGTGTGTGTGTGTGTATATATAGGTGTCCATAGTTGAATCAAAACCCTTCTAATTTATACTTAATAATTACAACAGTACTCTTTAAAAAGCTATCATCATAAAGAAACAATCTAGCCTATTCTTTACGGGAGGATCATTTATTCTCAATTGCATGAAGATTGAACGAACCAACAAATATAGCCTAGATTTAATATAAGGTAGGCTAAATAACCCAAATCAAATATGAAATGATCCTACATTAGATACTAAGATTAGATTTAAATGGAAGTCCAGTCTGACTCACATGTCACACACACACACACTTTAATCTTTCCTTGATGTCTGCCCACTTCTCTATTCTATTGTGAAATGTTGCAGAAATGATTTCCTCTTGGGCAATTCATTTCTGCTGCACAAGACAACGGACGTGTCTCTCTAGGGCGCCTATCCGTCTATAACAGAAAAACTGTCTACAGAAATATTCAGAAAAATGTTCCCTTAAAAACATTCCCTCAAACCCCATTACTTACTAAACTTACATTTGAGGAAATTGAAAACGAAACATGAATGAGACGATGGCAAAGACGATAATTACAAAAATTAAAAATCAAGCATTTTCTAGACTTAAGAGGCCAATCCTGCCTTAATGATCAGAACTTAGCAATGTGTTCAGCTTGATTTTATAGGTTATTAACGTGCATGGCACAGTGGCACTGATATTCCAGGTGCTATAGAACCTATAGCACCTGGAATATAGCACCTGGGAAATTAATTTGACTTTGGAGTGTGCATGTGCAACTCAACTTGAGCCCCTGACGGCAAGCCAAACGCAGCAGCACACATAATGCACGCATTCCTAACAGCAGGCTGCAGATCCCATTGAAGCCATGCTAATGTACAGGAGAGGATTTAGAGGAGAAATGGATCTGCCTAAAATCAGTCACGTTCTGCAGATATCACCCTTCCCACAATGCAGCTGCCTGCCTGGAGTGCAGGTCATGCCGCAAACAAGATATGCCCCTTCCTTCAGACAATTTCATGTGCTTATAAAACAGACCCATCTTTTTCTTAATGAAAACCCCACACACCTCCAAATGCCACTGACCACTGAAATGCCATGAGCTCATTAGGCCTGTTGGTTGCGGTGGAAAATGCCATGTCTGTGCTCCCTGCAACTGTGTGTGTGTAAGCCATGCCCTCCTGGTGTAGCCAGGTTGGTCAGTGTGTGTCGGTTCGGTGTGTGTGTGTGTGTGTCATCCGTCTTATTATCCGCAAACCCAGCATAACAGATGGCTGATGCTAAACAGTGATAATCCCACAACAGAGTCATCAGCATGGATCAGCAGTATTCAGGCTGCCGACGGACAAGATGTCTTCTCCAGCTAATGGAAGGTGCAGGGCTGCTAGAGATCTAGAGTATAATACAGAATGCCTTGACCCCATTCAAAGTCCGCTAGAGAGCTGCAGCATGCTACCGCACTATACTACTTGCCTCTCGCCATGCACTCTGCGTGCGTCTCAAGTGGCACCCTATTTCCTGTGTAGGGCACTACTTTTAACCAGGGCCCTGGTCAAGGGTAGTGCACTATATCGGGAACAGGGTGCCATTTGGGACGAACATGCCTGTTCCACTAGTTACAGCCCTGCTGTATGTCACACCTCTGTCACTTCACACTAGGGATTCATATTTTCCCGAAAATCGACCAAATTTCAATAAAGGGAATAATTCATGTTTATTCAGAGAGTGCCGGGAAATAAATCCATTTAAAGCTTTAAAACCCAAGATATGGTTACTCAGGGTTCTTCCAAAATGAGATTGTTGCTGTTCCACATTACAGTCTGGCTGCACCCCCATGTAAAGCTTCCACAGCAAGTCATACTGATATTTAGTAATGACAGTAAACTTTGATCGCCAATGACATGGTTGTGAATTGCGAAACAGGCCGTTTATAAAGTCAAAGCGTTACGTACCTCAATTCATTCAGTGCATTTCAACAGAATGCCTAGGTTATCTGGACACAGAACGCTCTCAGGATGCACCCCAAATAGGCCATAGCATTTTCGAATCATACAATTCTAACGGTAGTCAAACAAAAAACAAGTGACCAAAGTTGCTAAGCTCGCTAGATAACCTCCAATGAATGAGAGAATATCTCCTATTTGGCAAAATCGAGTTGATTATACAGATAGCAGATCAGCTCATGAATAACGGGGGAGATGGAGAGGAAATTGTTTAAATATCAAGATCTCTTAACGGGGACGAACTCGGTTAAAATAAATATCCATATCTACTCTCATACCGTTTGTTGATCACACATTCTCTACTGACGCTCCTATATGGGCAGCAGTACGACACAGGGCAGAGAATGTTAAGAGCGGTATTTTGACCTGCATAGGCATGTGCTTTGATAATCCAACCTATGGATTACAGAAACAAGTTAGGATTCTTCTTGCGAGACAAGAGTCTGGATTTTGGGTTTCAATGGGATTGGTAGGATAGGCTATTTTCCTACGCTCTATATATGGCTTTATAAGGCCGCCATGTGAGTGAGTCAATAGGTAAATAATGTGATAATGTAGCCTAAATGTTCCTGATCAGTGATTGATGAGCAAACGCATAAATGGGATATCACTTCCACCTGTCCAGCCAGAGATGAATTAACCATTCAGAGAGATTCTGTGAAACAAAAATCAGATTTTTGGTTGGGAGTAGGACAGGCTGCTAATGATCGTCTTTATTCTAGTTTGCTCATATTAGCTGATACCAAATATCAAAAAACTGAGATTCAGTGAAAACAAAAAGCCGATATTGATTGATTTACCTAGAGTTCCCCCCCCCATGCTGGTCTCAAAGCAGCGTGATGAGGGTGACCACACACACACACACACACACACGACTATTACTTTCAATTGAACAAAAAATATAAAAAGGCAACATGTAAAGTGTTGGTCCTAGGTTTCATGAGGTGAAATAAAACTTTCCATAAACACTAAGTTCATTTCTCGCCAATTTTGTGCACAAATTTGATAACATTCCAGTTAGTGAGCATTTCTCCTTTGCCAAGATAATCCATCCAACTGACAGGTGTGGCATATCAAGATGATTAAATAGCATGATCATTACACAGGTGCGCCTTGTGCTGGGCACAATAAAAAGCCACTAAAATTAGCAGTTGTCACACAACAGAATGTCACAGATGTTTCAAGTTGAGAGAGCGTGCAATTGGCATGATGACTACAGGAATGTCCACCAGATTTGTTGCCATATAATTGAATGTTAATTTCTCTACGATAAGCGACCGAGTTCACAGTGGGATATGGATAAAGTTGCACTTCCTACAGCTTCCACTAGATGTCACCCGTCTTTAGAAACTTGAATGAGGATTCTACTATAAAAGAGGGGCTCATGAGACCTGTTTGAGTCAGTGGTCTGGCGAGTGTCTCAGGCTCGTGATGCACACTCCCGACAGAGTTACCTCTCGTTTCAGTGCTTTTCTTCAGACATAGGAATTCTCCGATTGGAACATTATTGATGTTTTATGTTAAAAACATCCCAACGATTGATTCCATACATCGTTTGACTTATTTCTACGACCTGTAACGAAACCTTTCGAGTTTTACTTGAGTACTTACGCCTCATGAAGATGAATTAGTGGGCTGAACACGCTAACAACAAGTGGCTATTTGGACATAAATGATGGACTTTATGAAACAAAATCAGTCATTTCTTTTCGAACAGGGAGTCCTGGGAGTGCCTTCTGATGAAGATCAAAAGGTAAGTAAATATTTATGGTGTTATTTCTAACTTCTGTTAACTCCAAAATGGCGGATATTTCTCTGGCTGGATTGGGCTCTGAGCGCCGTTCTCAGATGATGCTTTTTCCGTAAAGGTTTTTTGAAAACTGACACAGCGGTTGCATTAAGGAGAAGTCTTTAATTTTGTGAATAACAGTTGCATCTTTTATCAATGTTGGAATCAAAACATTACTGCACGTAAGGTGCCAATGTAAACAGATATAAATATGCACATTATTGAACAAAACATACATGTATTGTGTAACATGATGTCCTATGAGTGTCATCTGATGAAGATCATCAAGGGTTAGTGATTAATTTGATCTATATTTCTGGCTTTTTGTGACTGGCTGTGGTGTTTTTTTTGACTTGGCTATGACCTAAAAATCATATGTTGTGCTTTCGCTGTAAAGCATTTATTTATTTATTTTTTAAATAAAAAAAAAAAAGAATCGGCCACGATGGGTAGATTAACAAGATGTTTATCTTTCATTTGCTGTATTGGACTTGTTAATGTGTAAAAAAATATTTTTGAATTTTGCGCACTGCCTTTTCAGAGGAATGTTGTCGAGGGGATGCGCTAGCGGAACGCCTGCGCTAGAAAGGGTAAAGAATATGGCAGTACGACCAACCGGCCACACAACCAAAGACCACGTGAAACCACACCAGCCCAGGACCTCCACATCCGGCTTCTTCACCTGCGGGATCATCTGAGACCAGCCACACGGACAGCTGATAAAACTGAGGAGTATTTCTGTCTGTAAAAAAGGCCTTTTTGGGGGGGGGAAACTCATTCTGATTGCTTAGGCCTGGCTCCCCATTGGATGGGCCTGGCTCCCACCCATGGCTTTGCCCCTTCCCAGTTATGTCAAATCCATAGATTAGGGCCAAATTCATTTATTTCAATTGACTGATTTCCTTATATGACCTGTAACTTAGTAAAATCGTTAAAATTGTTGCATTTATATTTTTGTTCAGTGTAGTGTAACTGTTGCATATTACTTTGGGAGTTTTGGTATAAGCAAGAATTTGATACATGCCTTCAAGTGCATTAGCCTTTTTCATTCCAATATCATCAGTTGATCATAACTAAGGTGAGTGTTCCTCTCTCTGTGCTTTTTCTAGGCCCAATGGCTGTTTCCTCATCTCTTCTCTCCGCTGCCGCCCACCTCCACTGTGTTGCTCTCAACTTCAGTTTAAATCAATTTTGCCTACTGTTTTGTAGAAATCCGACTTTTCTTTTGTGTGTGTGTGTGTGTGTGTTCGGGCTCATTTAATTTCTGTGATGTCATACCAGGCCTGGGCTCTGGCTTTCAGCTCACCGGGCTTGGATCGGACCTGGATATAATTTTCAGTTCTGAGGAGAACTCAACCGTATTTCAGGTCTCTCATATGCAGTCTGGCAGTGTCAATTATGCATGTGCTTGGAATTTATGACGACTTTGTGTGAAGTAAACAAAAGGCTTCCATGCGACAACCTGTTTGGATAACGTGCCATACATTTTGCTTGCCAATCTGCTGCTGCATATGTTGTGTATTTTGTGGAATTTAAATAATGTGACATTGGTGGGGAAAATGTTGTAATTTGCCGGGTCTTGTAACTGCATTTTTTTTAGGAAATGTGAAGAGTGATCCTGGGACCCCGGCTACCAATGTTTATCCCTACTTTACACATAAATGAATAAGTGACACAAACAATAAGTAAATGGAGAAATAAGCCTAACACTCTAGTTCACGTGATAACCGTGGTCCGTTGATGCACTGCATTCATTCTCTATGACCTTAGTGTAATGATTAGCTGTAGCCCCCGACATTGACTCGGGGCAAAAACAATCTCTTGAAGCGTGAGCAGTGTCTTAACCTGGCGCTCTGCATGGTTGCCTGGTGACACTGGTAGATTCTTTTTACCGACACAAAAATTACCCGTGTCCACTGAACACAATTAACGAGGCTTCTGCTACACTGGACAAATAGCTGGGCCACTGTTGAGACGGCGTGATTTGTGGCACAGTGGGATCGATGGACGGAAGGGGTTGTTAAAAAGGCAGAAGAGGATAATCCGACCTGAACAGCACATCACAGAGCCAGAGATAAGGAGAACAAAAAATAAATTTAAAAAAAACTTTCACCCCCACCTCACTCCCAATCACAATCCCCTTCAGAGTTCACCAAGCAGAAGTGAATTATCTGTGGGTCTTTCTTTGTATATACTTCTGTGCGTCTGCCTGCGAGGATAGTAGCTCACTGTGGTGGCTGGTTGATACAGAGGAGGTTGGTCGGGAAATTGGAAAGTGGCTCAGGTCAGCATGGCTGGATGCATCTGTAGTTCACTGGTAACATTCGTAGTTCAGATGAAATGCCAGGACGGCTCCACTGAGCATCAAACAGCACGGCGGAGAGACAGACAGACCTCAATTCTGCCTGCGTTTGTTGGTCAATCCTTTCCGGCCTTGACGTCCACTACCTCCCTTCCTAGACAGTGATGAAGGGCACCGTCTGCCCCGGCCACGGCTTTCTAATGTAGGAAACTTTCGATTGAGACACATCTGACAGAGTGCTGGAGAGACACAGTGTGCTATGATGAAAAGAATGAGGCACCCCCATCCCCTCTCTGTCTCACACTCCCCCAAACTCTAATAACTAACGCCTCCAATCATGATCAAACAGGCCTCTTCGTATTTTGGTGAGGGAGGTCATAGACTGACAGAGTTGCCGTGAGAGGATGTGACCTGGTAAAGCAGAAAAATAATAGAAACACACCGCACATGTTGTACTGGGAACGTCTCAATGTTTTAGCACAAGGGAGTCAAATCTGGTTTACCATTCATCTCTGGCTATGTGTTTGTAATAAGCCCCTAGTTTGTACCACGTGCTGCCAGACAAATGAAACCATGTGCTCCTTGGGTTTGTTCAAAGATAAAAGCTATTTTTTGTTGCTGTATTTTATTAGGAACCCCATTAGCTACAGCCAAAGCTGCAGGTACTCTTCCTGGGGTCCACATGCGGTTTGTAATGGACAGGGAAGTTGCATTACTGTACTATTTATAAGAAAAGTCCAAATGTTAATTCCCTAAAACGAATGAAAGTGTTAGCCAAATGCAGTAAGCTAGTTTAGAGCACATAGCCTATACACTATATTGACACGTGTTTTTTTTACTATAGGACTACAAGCCCTACTCAGAAGGGAAAAGAACTACAACCCTGTACGACAAAACTCCCATTTGTTTCACGTTCGTTCAAAATGGACAGCATCTCTCAGCCTTTCAGACCACTTTGGCATTGCCACGGTGGGTGACACATTACACCGCTCTATCCCCGAGCCCTGCTGCCCTGATACAACAATACACCTCCTCCTCAGAACTGGCTGGCTGTCTGTCTGTCACAGCTAGGCCACATAACATTTAGTCCTTTACAGCCCAAGCTGTAATCACATTTTTTGACCTAGTATGCAAGGGCACATATCATCTCAATCCACACGGCAGATCCATCTGTGTTCATAACACCGGGAAAATAATATATATATATTTTTTCCCCCTTTCTTAAGAACGACCCACAAAACACAAAAGGCAGGGCGTTTGGTCTTCATCATTCCTCCGGGAGCATACATCTTTTAGGAGAGGAGACCTTCACGCCAAAAAGTAATTCTGTTCGTGTCGACTGCCGAAAATGCATATCGAATGCTTACCGTGAACAAAGACTGAGGGGGGAGGGGGTAGGCAAATGAACTCTGATGAATGATGTGGAAGTTCAGTGTGACAAATGTTGGAAGAATTGCATTTGTCCTTCGCAGCAGCGTTAGCGAGCTAGTGCGGGTTCTGAGCGCGACAGAGCTAGTGGAGGCAGATCATTTCCATTTGGAGTGATCCAGGGGCGGAACGTAGGGAACGCGGGGGCCTGCAAACAGGAATCCCACATGTTCCATACAAACTGGTATCCATCACACAACACATTCCTGGGCCTGCAGCCTTTCCTGGCCACGTCAACACCAGACATTAGCCATAAAATATGGAACCCTGCACATTTTAATTATAGAGGGAGAAGAAGAGAGAGGAGAGAAAAGTAGACGAAGAGAGGAGAGAAGGGGAGAGAGACAGGAGAGAGAGAGAGAGAAAGGCAGGGTACTTCATTAATCCGTCAATCCGTTGCTAGCCTTTGATGGAGGCTGACACGAGACTAAGTAATAAGTATGTTGGTACCTACAAAACCACTTAGGAAGGGGCCCCATTTCAACAGCACCAATAGCCTAGGCGCTGGCACCAAAGTCAAACAAGACCGTACTAATCCCAATACTACAGCGTTTCTTTCAAAACGATTAACTCCGATGCCAAACCAAATGTTTGCAGTGTTATAGTGGATTTAGACAACGGCGCTGCTTCTTAAGCATACTCAAAATATCCCCCTGAATCTAGCTTTAAGTAACCTTCAGATTTTGCTTATACCAGGAGAATAATTCAATGTTACCTTCCAGAATGGTAACTCATTACAGCAGTTCCATATGAATTGTTAACTGGATATATTTAGAGGTCCATTACAACAGAAACTGTTCATGGGAATGATTCCTCTTAATGTGCACGTTCCTCTTAATGTGCACTTCCCAAAAACATGGAGAGAAGGGTATGGCAACTGGCCAGCCAATGCTGGTTAGAGATAATGACAGTGTTATTACTGTACATAACATACATTCCCAGCTCTCTCCTCTCGTTTACTCCTAAACCATTTGCGCAACTGTTTTCCTCCCGCAGGCTACATCACAATGATGATCTGTTGCTAATAAGGGAGAAGAGGAAATATGAGGGCCACGGTGCAATAGTGTTTTTGTTCAATTTCTGTTGAATCAAAAAGTGGGAAATGGTGCTGTGAAACTGAGTCATCACTAACCGGCTACCACCCGGTTACTCAACCCTGCACCTTAGAGGCTGCTGCCCTATAATCATAGAATCACTGGCCACTTTAATAATGGAACACTAGTCACTTTAATAATGTTTACATACTGCTTTACTCGTCTCATATGTATATACTGCATTATATGCTACTGTATTTTAGCCAATGCTCGTTGCTCATCCTAATAATAGATTTCTTAATTCCATTCTTTTACTTTTAGATGTGTGTATTGTTGTGTCTCGTTCGATATTACTGCACGGTTGGAGCTAGGAGCACAAGCACTTCGCTACACCCACAATAACATCTGCTAAATATGTGTATGTGACCAAAAGCATTGTATATTCCAGTACAGAATGTGTTTCAATACAATAACTGTATTTATTCAAATCTAGTTAGAATACTTTGTGTATCCTATCTACATATTCACAGAGAGAGAAAAAAGAGGCGCAGGGAGTCACACACAGGGAGAAGGCAGAGGGAAGAAAAAGATGAAGTGAAAGTGTGTGTGAGAGAGAGAGAAAGACGACAAGGGAGGTAAAAACCACAGGAGAGAGATCGAGAGGAAATAGGAGACAGCAGACCTTCATCAGTGGTCTCTGATTGGATGGAGCCTTTTCCAGTCATGATATACATAATGCAGATGACACGCATGTGAGAGGCAAGACAAAAAGCTAACTGCTACTGCTTTCAGCCTGGAACAATGAGGACCTCTAAAAGTATCTGCATGCTCAGCCTAATACTCCATTGTCACCAAAGATGCTACTCAAATCTATACAGGGCCTGAGGAAAATGCTTCAGGCTACAGCAAGGCCTCACACGTTTTGTGACGTAAACATACCAGTAAACATATTTATTGGGCTGCTTTTCCTAAAAATGGGAGATGCAAATCTAAATACTATTGACAATTTGTAATTCTCCCAAATGTGATTTTAAGGAACAAAAAGACAGACCCTAGGCCTATTTCTTTGTAAAAATAAAAAATAACAATCTGTTTTTAGTGTGGACTATGAAGTTTCAAAACCAGTATTTATTACATCAGCCCAAAATATGAAACATTCAAGTCATAACAATCGCAATAAAAAAATATATATACACTACTAGCAATTACACAAAGAACACCTATTTACTTTGTTTGTGTGGCCTTCACAGTTTCCCTTGCTAAAATAACATTTATCGGTTCCAAACAAGTGTTAACGTGGGAGATACAAACGCAATGTGTCTCAGGAAAACCTCATTTGCATATAGCTTCAACTTGCAACTGAAATTATCCACACAAAGCAAAAGGCGTTAACACATTTGGACAACAACTCACACTCAGAAATAAATTCAGCATTTAAAAACTCTGTAATATTATGGGAGAGGAGGGTGTATTTGCATGTCAACAAGAGAGAGAGTTTGAATATAAAATAGAATGCAATCACCTTACAGGAGAGGGGACGGCTACAAATTAAACATGAGCCTAGGCTGCCAGTGCAAAGGTTATCCATTCTGCACCACTGAATAAAACAACCCTGACCCATGGGCATTTCCCACTCTGCTCGTTCTACTGTAATATACAGGAAATACATCTTCATTGGCTGTCTCTCATTAGATAAACCAGACAGCCTTTTGATGAACTACTTCTTAACTAGGCCTAGTTGATGAAAACTTGGACCGACAGTGCATTTGGAAAATCTTCAGACCCCTTCCTTTTTTCCACATTTTGTTACAGCCTTATTCTAAAATCGATTAAATAAAAACAAATGTATCAATCACCACAAAATACCCCGTAACAAAGCAAAAACCAGGTTGACATTTTTGCAAATGTATAAAATAAACAGAAATACCTTATTTACATAAGTATTCAGACTATGTGGATTGAGACCCAACATTAAGCTCAGGTGTGTCTTGTTTCCATTGACCCATCCTTGAGATGTTTCTACAACTTGATTGGAGTCCACCTGTAGTAAATTCAATTGATTGAACATAATTTGAAAAGGCACACACCCGTCTATATAAGGTCCCACAGTTGACAGTGCATGTCAGAGCAAAATCCAAGCCATGAGGTCGAAGGATTTGTCCACAGAGATCCGAGACAGGATTGTGTCGAGGCACAGATCTGTGGAAAGGTACCAAAAAATGTCTGCAGCACTGAAGGTCCCCAAGAATACAGTGGCCTCCATCATTCTTAAATGGATGAAGTTTGGAACCACCAAGACTCTTCCTTGAGCGGGCCGCCGAGCCAAAATGAGCAATCGGGGAAGAAGAATCTTGGTCAGGGAGGTGACCAAGAACCCGATGGGCACTCGAATTCTGGAGCTGTCACTCTGTAGACATGGGAAAACCTTCCAGAAGGACAACCATTTCTGCAACACTCCACCAATCAGGCCTTTGTGGTAGAGTGGCCAGACGAAAGCCACTCCTCAGTAAAAGGCACATTGGCAAATTCCAAGCGGCTGTCAAAAAAAGCACCTAAAGGACTATCAGACCATGAAAAACAAGATTCTCTGGTCTGATGAAACCAAGATCTGGAGGAAAACTGGCAACACCCCTACGGTGAAGCATGGCGGTGGCAGCGTCACACTGTGGAGATGTTTTTCAGCGGCAGGGACTGGAAGACCAGTCAGGATCAAGAGAAGGATGAACGGAGCAAAGTCAAGGGAGATGAAAACTTGCTCCAGAGCGCTCAAGACCTCACACTGGGGTAAAGGTTCACCTTCCAACAGGACAACAACCCTAGGCACACAGCCAACACAACGCAGGAGTGGCTTCGGGACAAGTCTCTGAATGTCCTTGAGTGGCCCAGCCAGAGCCCGGACTTGAACCTGATCAAACATCTCTGGAGACCCGAAAATAGCTGTGCAGCGACGCTCCCCATTCAACTTGACAATGATTGAGAGAATCTACAAAGAAAAATGGGAGAAACTCCCCAAATACAGGTGTGCCAAGCTTGTAGCGTCATACCCATGAAGACTCGAGGCTGTAATCGCTGCCAGAGGTGCTTCAACAATGTACTGAGTAAAGTGTCTGAATACTTATGTAAATGTGATCTTTTTTTTTTTTTTACATTTGCAAACATTTCTAAAAAACCTGTTTTTGCTTTGTCATTATGGGGTATTGTGTGTAGATTGAGGGAAAAGACAGAATAAGGCTGTTTGTGGAAAAAGTCCAGGGGTCTGAAGACTTTCCAAATGCACTGTATATATCAACAAATCAAGACATCTTGTCAAAATTATTTGCAATTAAGTGGAAGCCATGGTTTTTTGTTGCAATGTAACACCACAGATGACCTAAGTATTTCACCGCATGTATAAATGTAAAGCATCCTGTTGGCAGTTCCACTCACTACCAAATATGGTGATGAGAGGAAGCTCAGTGGCCAGCATTGGGAGAATATGGAGTGCAATGGATTTTGGCCGACATTCAGCTAATTTTCTCAATATTTGACCTCAATACAGTTCTGTTTCCAAAACTAGAATTTGTAACAAACTGAGTGAATTGTGTTTTGTAGAATTTACCATTTAATAAAATTGTGAATTTTGTTATCGCACAGGCGTACTTTAGTGTTGGTGTTCCCTAATGGAAATATGCAGATAAATGCTAGAACATGCAAAATGGATCTCACTAGCTTGTGCTCGGCTCTGCCCACCTACTTGATTGTTCTGCCCACTATGATTAATTTGCCCCTACTGGAAACGACAGGCTGTGGTCTATCTTGGGTTAGTTATAAATATCTTAGGTAACACTCTTGAACTAGGCCCGAGTTGTACTGGTATGTCAGCAGTTGGCAATAGCATAGGTCCTCAGGTTGTGTGGTCATGTCTCTGGTCACGCGCTTCTAATTTTACTGGCTAACAATAGCGTACCACTGCCAGAGACAATGGGACCCAAAGTCCAAGAAGCTCAAGGCTTTAGGGCAAGACGCCACAATATCACTGACCTTCATGGTCATGGTACGACCAAATAAACAACATGGTCTCCACGCTATTTATGTATAGAGGAAATGACAGGGGCATACACAGAATCATCCCATTTCTCTGACCCTGTCAGATGCTGAGGCTGAGCGAAAAAAGGCGAACCAGGATCAAGGTAAACAACACTATGATGGCTTTCTCATTCCTGCAGAGGGGTCCCCTCAGAGGAAGCCCAGAGCATAAATCAAATATCCGCAGCACTATATACAAGGGGCCAGAGTCCCAAACCCCATTTCCTATATAGTGCACTACTTTTGACCAGAATCCTATGGGATTCCCTGGTCAAAAGTAGTGCACTAAAAATGGAATAGTGTCCCATTTGTGACACAAACCAGGGAGTGGGCTGCAGTGAAGCCCGATGAAGCAAAAAAAATAAATGTATCCAGAGCACGGCGTCCCTGACAGAGCATTTGTCAGACACACACCATCCATATACGTCCACTGGTAGAGGATGGGCATTAGAAATACTGCACACTCGACCCACTGAAGTGCCGCATACGGTTCACCTCGATGCTAACGTGTGTAAATCTGACTGGACTCTGTCGGAACCTTACAAGGCGTATTACAACAACAGAAAACAGAGCGCAAAAGTGTTGTTTCCCAGTCTACACAACCTGAGATGAAAAAAGGCCCACATCAGGTAATGCATTTTTCATTGCACAGAGAAAACATGCAGGACATGCGGAACAGCATAACATTTAGCCTTCCCCTCAGGTTTCTTTTGGAAAAGTATAAACCGGCTCCTTACTTCACAAAATCAGAATGGTGTGGGGAAACACGGGATTAGCAATTCAAATTTTTGTCCCACATTGAAGCTGAAGAGGCCTTAGAAATTCCAGATAGGACATTGCATTATTAAGATAACATGGGCAGCAGAAACACAGCCGGGACAAGGAGAGGCCAACAGTCTCCTGCCACATTCTTCTAGCCCAACCGGGAGTGCAACGCTCAGGGAGACAGCGACTCACCCAAGCCCACCTCTAACACAACATCCAACCATACAGGAGCAGCTAACTGGGGTAAACTGAGGCCTTGATTTTGTTTAACTTCCTGTGTCCTACAATGTCAAGGCTGCTACATTATCAAGGATAAATCCTGATTGAAACTGTCAGGAATGACAAGCGGGGCTTAAAAAAGGTGAACCAGAGATAGAGAGTTGTTCCAGGGATGTCAGACATGAGGGCTGTATGTAGAGTGCTGTGGGTGTAAGACATGGAGGCACTCAGTGAGCCTGCAGCAGAGCAGAGCAGAGTAGAGCCATGGTCCGTGTCTCAGCACAAAGGAAAGAAAGGAACCATGGCTGGTCACAGCACACGACGACAACACCCCCCCCCACCCACTCATCTGCAGCACACCAGCCATTCACCTTAAATCTGTCAATCAACCTCTGTCGAGCTGGCCTTCACAGCACTATCTCCGCATGGAGAAGGATATAGCATTTCACACTACACACCAAAAAAAAAATATTTCAAGAAGCTAAGCAAGCCAATAACCTCACTGGAGGGAGGTTAAAGGGAGAAATTGATTTTTTTAAAGTTGATTAAAAAAAAAAAGATATCAAAAGATATCTGAAAATGAGGGAGAAAAAAAAGGAAGTTCCAATAGTGGAATTAAGATTGAGAAGCCACATGGTGCAACCGGTTCTCTTCTCGATGCTGGGTCTTGTTGGTGAGCTGACAGACACGGCCATCTTTAAGCCAGTCATGTGGGAAACACACAGTGACATCTCAAGGTACACAGCCGAGGAAAACGGTCTCAGAAGGCGGCTGCATTGTCATTTCTGCTCTCCGTTTTAAAAGATATTAAATCGCCCGTGATTAGCATAATCTAATCAATTTTGTGAATCGACTTCTAATTACCAGGAGCACATCTTCCTGAAATTAACCCTGGAAGCACACACACTCATTCCTTTTCACTAAAGCATAAATGTGAAAGAAAATTATTCACAATAAATAAAATAGCTTCACTGTATGCCCATCAAAATCTAACCGACTGTATTAGTTAAGAGGAAAACAAATCACTTAGACCTTTCACTGACGGGAATACAAAGAATGCATGTTGCTTATTACAAAATCGTCTTTCAAGCTGCTTTTTCGCATTTTAGAAATTGGTTAAGATGAAGACAAGACATGATGCCTCGGCTAAATCCTAAATTAACTCCAGCAATATGGACACCTAGAACTAATAATGTGCTCTACAACACACACACACACACACAGTATGCAAATTATGAACAAGAGAACTCTCATTTCAACCAATATGCCTCATTGGTCTTTTAGTCTTGAGATGTTGGGTATCATTTCTGTTTTGGAGTGTTGTAGAAATAGCGAGTAATTATCTTGAAGCATACAACCCAGCATAACCTTAAAACTAAAGACAATTTCTTAATGTGAGAAATTTGCATTATAATCAAGGGGTAACACTCCAGAGAGCTGTCTGCATTAGAAACCGTCCATAAAAATACATTGCACAGGAATATTTAATCGGTGCACGAATAGAAGGGCCTTAAAGAATACACAGGTCTGATTTGAAGAGCTTGATTAAAATGAAATGCAATCGTATGCAAAACAACTCTGAAGGTCATTCATACTTGTAGGCAATCCTTTCAGAGCCTTGAATAAAAGAAATGCTGCTCTGTGAAAGCACAGTCCGTACTCCTCCATTTCTATTAGAAATTCCGATTTCTATCCCTCCTTACATTTTACAGCGTATGAAACTCAAATTCATCACACAGATTTATTGCGTGAAAACGTGTACACAGCAACAAGAGAGATAAATAGGCAGGTAACTCTTGCTAAAGGTGTGAATGTTGTTTTGACCAACGGATCTTTCTGATTGGTCACTCTTCAGCCTTCATCTTGCATTGGATTCGTTCCATGCCATATCAACAAGCCATGACACCCATCTCAGATTGTTCTGAAAATGTTTCTGTAGTTGAAAACACAACATTAACATTACTGCACCATATAGCTGATCAATTAAGCTATTTGATTGCACCCAAGAGTCCTTTAAATTTATAGGATCCACATAATATTTAATAAATAGTACCTAAAATCTGATTTGGACCACACTTCTTCCTACAATTGAGTAACACACGAGGAATCCCCCCCACCAAAAAAAATCTAAAGCCACAGACTCCACCACCACATGCCAATCCCCCCCCCCCCCCAAAAAAAACTGTATTCGTTTTGGCGTTCTTGGGCACAGAGACTTTGTTGGTCTGCTTGAAATGTAGGCATTATAGACTGGGTCAAGCAGAGGTTGAAAATGTCAGTGAAGACACTTGCCAGCTGGTCAGCGCATGCTCGGAGTACGCAGACTGGTAATATGTTTGTCACTGTGGCCTTGTGAATGTTAACCTGTTTAAAGGCCTTACTCATATCGGCTACGATGAGCTCGTTTGATAGGCTCACCTCACTGGGGAACTCGCATCTGGATTTGCTTTGTTAATCCGTGATAGTTTGCAAGCCCTGCCACATCCGATAAGCGTCAGAACCAGTGTAGTAGATTCGATCTTAGTCGTACTTTGCCTGTTTGATGGTTCATCGGAGGGCATTGCAGGATTTCTTAGAAGTGTCCGGATTGGTGTCCTGCTCCTTGAAAGCAAATGTTGCCCGTAATACCTGATTTCTGGTTGGGACATGTACGTACGGTCACTGTGGGGATGACAACGTCGTGGATGCACTTGTTAGTGAAGCCGGTGACTGACTTGGCAAACTCCTCAATCCCGGAACATACACTGCTCAAAAAAATAAAGGGAACACTTAAACAACACAATGTAACTCCAAGTCAATCACACTTCTGTGAAATCAAACTGTCCACATAGGAAGCAACACTGATTGACAATACATTTCACATACTGTTGTGCAAATGGAATAGACAAACAGGTGGAAATTATAGGCAATTAGCAAGACACCCCCAATAAAGGAGTGGTTCTGCAGGTGGTGACCACAGACCACTTCTCAGTTCCTATGCTTCCTGGCTGATGTTTTGGTCACTTTTGAATGCTGGCAGTGCTTTCAATCTAGTGGTAGCATGAGACGGAGTCTACAACCCACACAAGACGTCCACAGGTTGGGGTTGTGCTTACAGCCCGTTTGGCAAATTCGCCACTGGCGCCCTGTGCTCTCCACAGATGAAAGCAGGTTCACACTGAGCACGTGACAGACGTGACAGTCTGAAGACGCCGTGGAAAACGGTCTGCTGCCTGCAACATCCTCCAGCATGACCGATTTGGCGGTGGGTCAGTCATGGTGTGGGGTGGCATTTCTTTGGGGGGGCCGCA
The DNA here is from genome assembly GCF_036934945.1 of Oncorhynchus masou masou. NCBI lineage: Eukaryota > Metazoa > Chordata > Actinopteri > Salmoniformes > Salmonidae > Oncorhynchus > Oncorhynchus masou. The sequence continues at coordinate 39,770,356 of NC_088240.1, read as the reverse complement.
CAGCCCTCCATGTGCTCGCCAGAGGTAGCCTGACTGCCATTAGGTACCGAGATGAGATCCTCAGACCCCTTGTGTGACCATATGCTGGTGCGGTTGGCCCTGGGTTCCTCCTAATGCAAGACAATGCTAGACCTCATGTGGCTGGAGTGTGTCAGCAGTTCCTGCAAGAGGAAGGCATTGATGCTATGGACTGGCCCGCCCGTTCCCCAGACCTGAATCCAATTGAGCACATCATGTCTCGCTCCATCCACCAACGCCACGTTGCACCACAGACTGTCCAGGAATTGGCGGATGCTTTAGTCCAGGTCTGGGAGGAGATCCCTCAGGAGACCATCCGCCACCTCAACAGGAGCATGCCCAGGCGTTGTAGGGAGGTCATACAGGCACGTGGAGGCCACACACACTAGTGAGCCTCATTTTGACTTCAGCCTGTAGTGTGGTTTTCCACTTTAATTTTGAGTGTGACTCCAAATCCAGACCTCCATGGGTTGATAAATTTGATTTCCATTGATCATGTGTGATTTTGTTGTCAGCACATTCAACTATGTAAAGAAAAAAGTAATTAATAGGAATATTTTTTTCATTCAGATCTAGGATGTGTTATTTTAGTGTTCTCTTAATTTTTTGAGCAGTGTAGTTGAGTCTGTGCTAGCGAAACAGTCCTGTAGCTTAGCATCTGCTTCATCGGACCACATCCGTATTAAGAGCATCACTGGTACTTCCTGTTTGAGTTTTTGCTTGTAAGCAGGAATCCGGAGGATAGAGTTATGGTCAGATTTGCCAAATGGAGGACTGAGGGAGAGCTTTGTATGGGTTTGTGTGTGACAAAAAGGTGACCTGGAATGTTTTCTCCAATAGTTGCACAGGTGACATGCTGGTAGAAAATAGGGAGGGCGGATTTCAGTTTTCCTGCATTAAAATCACAGACCACTAAGAGCGCTACTTCTGGAAGAGTATTTTCTTGTTTGCTTATGGCCCTATACAGCTTGTTGAGTGCGGTCTTAGTGCCCGCATCGGTTTGTGGTTGTAAATGGACAACTATGAAAAAAAAGAAGGCGCGCGGGTGGGTGTCGAAATCCTCTGTGCTTTTTGAGGTGGAATGACCCATTGGGTAAGGGATATCAAAGGGAGAATAGACACCTCAACAACTGCTTGGACGCTCAATAAACATGCTAGTGTGAAGACTATTACCACAAAGACGACAAAAATAGTTAATTCCAGAGGAATTTAATTATAAAAATGTCATGTCCTTTTTATGTTTGAGGGCAAAAGTCACACAATGAAGCAATTTGTATTCAGCTATGATGAATAAAAGAGTGTTTCACATTTGGCCTAATTTCTACGAGAGCCACTTGAATCCCGATCCCAGGTTGGCCGGGGCTTGCCCAGGGCTAAGTGTAAGTGACCATTTAGAACACATGAATATCGCAATGTGAACATCCCACGCTTCTCTCAGAGAGCAGGCATTACTGTTAAAGGAGAAAAAAACCTAAGTAACCCTGTGCACCTTTAAAGAAGGACTCAATACTTTTTGGGGACAATTAATGGAACGTCAAGAGTATGAGCTACATCATAGAGCTGGGCCTGTATCCAAAAAGTGACTCAGAGTAGGAGTGCTGATCTAGGATCAGGTCCTAACCTGTCCATAGGCCATCATTGCAAATAATAATTTGTTCTTAACTGACTTGCAGAGTTAAAGAAAGGTTAAATTATTCACTATAATCTAAAAGGCAAAACTGACCCTAGATCAGCACTCCTACTCAGATCTTTTGTGGATACAGGCCCTAGTCTGCATGGCTACAGATCCCCCAATCCAATTTAGTTATGCCATTTACAGAAGGAAAAGGGCAGAGCATGGCCTTGGCGGTACCGCACAAGACCGATGTTACATGTAAATCAACTTTAACTTTGTTAACAGAATCAGTTGTCACCACTGTAAAGCATCACAGAGACATCTTAACTTAATTTGGCAAACAGATGTCAAAGTGAAAGAAAAGCATAGTTTCTCCCCCCCCCCATCACTATCATTAACGAGTACTGAGAAACACAGAGGAAGTATTCAAGCAACAGCTAATCAAACCACTGTAGGACTATTTGCTATCAGAGACTGAAATTACATGTTTTAAAAATGACTATGAGCCGATTTGGAATAGGGTGCCTTTTCAGGTAATTTCAAAGTGTAAACAGAAAGCAAAAAAATAAAAATAACACTGCAATCACTCCACTGCACTTCCTGCTGTACACCTTCCAAACACCCTTCACGCATCAGGCCACAGAAAAAAAGATAGTGTGTGTTTTTATTTTCAACGTCATTATGTGAGCTCTCTGATACGCTGGATTCGTCTCCGGACGAGAGGCAGCGAGACACGTGGCGTATGTCACCTCTGTCTGCACAGTGTTTGTCAGCCATTGGAAAAGGTTATCAGACAGTGGTGTCAGAACCTTGTACGTAACAGTATGATCATCCCTAGTGAAGATCTCATACCTTGTCCAATACACGTGTATGGTTTTCCAATAACATTGTGGTCAGATCCTAGTATTTTTTTCTGTCATGATGTTCAGATTCACAAATAAAGTAAACCATGTCATATTTCAAAATCCTGTATTCCTTACAGGAGGAAATGGAGGACAAAAGATTTGAGACTAAAAAAACAGGAGAAGCAGCAGGAACAGAGTTGATTTTAATATTGCTCCAAAACACCTGAATTTCATCGGAGAGTTAACAGTGAATGTGTGGGTGTGCAGCAGTGGATCCTATACCAAGTGTATTCAGGGCTGAAAGAGTCACTTGGGATACTCATCAGACTATTTTTATTTTGATGAATGTGCAGAGAAAATAACTAATTTCCTTTCTGCCTCTGAGCCATCTTCAAAAAAAAAAAAAAAAGAGCTCCTCTCTGCTAAATGAACGTTTCCATAATCCCAGTGTGCACTTCTCTGGGCCTCAGAGCTCCACTTTATACCATATCCTAGCTAAATGTGCAGCCTAATACGCTGCTCTACGGCCTTAGAAAGCTGTAAATGTACACGTTAAAAGAAGGATATTCCATTAGGGCTGGCATTGCCAGGGACCTCATGATACAATATCATCACAATGGTTAGGTGCCAATTCGATATGCATTACGATTTTCACGATTCTATATGCATTGCGATTCGACACCAACTTTAATTGTGATTCGATGTTCCAAGCATATTGCTAACCACATGTCTGCTGCAGAGGGACAAGAGAGAGCCGTGATAAAACGAGTTTTGATCAGTCATGGAAATATAAATGCACTGAAAACAAATTGGTTCCCCATTTAAAATGATGGAGAACGAGCTATGGAGGAAAAGTTTTTGTGCAGGTACAACCAACTTGAGCAAAAATAATTTAAAAAAAATACAACAAAAAAACACACAAAAAAAAAAAAAAAAAATCGCAATATTGTCAAAATAATATCCCGATTCGCAAATATCCATTTTTCCCCTAACACTATATTTTAAAATAAATTGTTGCACTAGAGGCTACTACTCAGTTCCAACTGCATTTGAAATCAGCTGCTTTTTCAAGGCAGTTGGCTTTTTTACTGTGAAGGAAATTGGTCTATAGATAAAACATACCAACATACCTCATATGGTGTTCTATCCTATCATTTATTATCCAACATTGTCGGATTCAGCTTATAAAACAATAATTTTACAAAATGTCAAGGGTTCAAGGCTTGGCTAAAAATCACTTGCTACTTTACAACCTGAGGGACAAAATATTCCTTGTTGACATCACACTAAACTAGCCTATACTGTATAATCGAATACAACATAGGGTCAATTATGTCCATAAGTAATACAAACTCTCACCATACTGTAGGCTAATAAAAACCTGTATGTAGTTGCTTGTGAGTGATGCGAATCCAAAAAGCTTGTTTTACCATGACAAGAGGCATGTTACTAAACCGGTTTAAAGCTGTGCTGTCTGCTAGCACAATGACTGGTTTGACTGTGGACTGAGCCCACATCTTTCAATCATCACATCACAAGGTTTCTGAGAATGAGGCTTCGGTGAGTGAGCTAATCTAGCCCATTCATTTCCATACAACATCTGGGAGTACTTCAACTGCTCACCCCTGCCCAGCAGAATTCTGAAGTGGTCTGGGATTTTTTTGTTTTTCAAATCTCATGGCTTGTATGAATGCTACGTCTATGTGATCTCAGGGTAGAGATGGGCACGCACACAGACACACAAATAGCCTTTTACAGTGCACTCAACATTCACAAGACACCATTCTGGGGTAAAATATCTAACCGTGGCGTGCTGACAGAGACTGAAGGGCAGGCTGAAATGAATGAAGTAAATTCTCAGCGGGAGTGGCTCTGGCGGCTCTACACTCATTTGCATGCGAAAACATAGACTGACTCCTCGGTCACCTGTGACCACATGAACCTCACAATTCAAGTTTCACACATCCCGAACACTCCCCTCCCGTATTCAAGGCAAAAACCCACATGAACCCTTTTCTTGCCCAAACATTTCAGGTGCTGTAAGTCACCGCAAGATAATGAAGGTGCAAGCCATTTCAAAAGGCTGAAATTGGAGCTGATGAGATGCTTTCACATAGTCATGAAGCTTATCAAACCATAACAGCAATAACAGTCAAAAAAAAACTATTTCGTGTTGCCTACCACCTGTATGCCCTCTAAGATTCCTCACTGTTTGTGTTTTGCTAGCAGGCCCAGGTGTATAGAAGCTGGTGTGAAACAGAGCAAGTTGCACACGGAGAGAGAGAGCCCTGCTCAACCTCACACACAGCTCCTGTTACCGCCAGTGTGCTGTGTGCAGCAGGGCCTGAAACAGGGCAGGACAGATGCCTGGCATAACAGGAGAATCTCACCCTCAATACAGAGGAACGAAAATAACTGCCTCTTGACTTCCAGGGTTTCAGATACAACAACAACAACCTCGAGTGGAAAGACAGACACACAGGCTACACCTCTGCATTAGGCTTCACATAAATGGGGGGGGGCCGAGACAGACTCAATGAACTTGACCACAGGTACAGTTTAGAAATGTTCTTTAAAATATGTTCCTGTACTGTTAGACTATAACATTTGATTTATAAAATGGGAAAGTGAAAATAATTTCATTGTAGTTTCTCGTGAAACAACAGACGTCTCCCAAATAGCAGAAAATTCCATATTTAGGTTACTACTTTTGACGGGAGCCCTTGTCTAGTGCACTAAGGGATTTGGGTGCCATTTGGGATGCACACTATATCCTTTCACTTGTGCTTGACAAACAAGGATTCCTGAGGCATTACTGGTGTACACAACAGCTCCATGGCCTATGTGCCCGGTCAATGCTGTTATCATTGTCTCACCAAGGACATGCCACAGCCTTTTCTAAACACCACATTATCCCACTTAATACTATTCAGCGCTGTGTGCCTCTCCTATAGAGATACAACTCATCTCAGTTAACCTTGAGCAACAGTACAAGGCTTTCTGTAGGGTAAAGGGATCTCAACGATATCCATTTCGTTAGATTGCTCGTGGAGTGAGACGGGAGGAGACAGGAGTCAGGCCTACTGCTTGGCTGACCGGTCTTGCATTTGAAAATGGGACTGTAGACCGGAGCAGGTCCAGCTAACTGGCAGGTTCATCTGTCTGTAAGAGCTGGGAGCTGCAGCACACCACAGCAGTGGGACAGGACTCTATACTCTATCGGCACTAAACTCACATCCATTCTTATTGCTAGGTTTCACCGCTATTATACAAAACATTAGGAAGACATGCTCTTTCAATGACAGCATGACCAAGTGAAACAAATCACAGTTTGTGTCACGTGCGCCGATAATAAACAGTGGCGAGGCTATATACAGTAGCAAGGCTATATACAGGCACCAGTTAGTCAAGCTAATTGAAGTAGTATGTACATGAATGTATAGTTAAAGTGACTATGCATACATGGTAAAGAGGGGTTTGGGGACACACACACACGGCTTGGGTAAAAGCTGTCGAGAAGCCTTTTGGTCCTAAACTTGGCGCTGCAGTACCGCTTGCCATATTAGAGAAAAAAAGTATATGACTGGGGTCTTTGACAATTTTTTGAGCCTTCCTCTGACACCGCCTGCTGAAGAGGTCCTGGATGGCAAGCCGCTTAGCCCCAGTGATGTACTGGGCCATACGCACTACCCTCTGTTGTGCCTTACGGTCAGAGGACAAGCAGTTGCCATACCAGGCAGTGATGCAACCAGTCAGGATGCTCTCGATGTTGCAGCTGTAGAACCTTTTGAGGATCTGAGGACCCATGCCAAATATTTTCAGTCTAGGCTTTGCGTGCCCTCTTTACAACTGTCTTTCGTGTGTTTGGACCATTCTATTTTGTTGGTGATGTGGACACCAAGGAACTTGAAGCTCTCAACCTGCTTCACTACAGCCCTATTGATGAGAATGGGGGCGTGCTCGGTACTCCTTTTCCTGTAGTCCACAATCATCTCCTTAGTCTTGGTTACGTTGACGGATAGGTTGTTATTCTGGCACCACCCGGCCAGGTCTCTGACCTCCTCCCTATAGGCTGTCTATTCGTCGTCGGTGATCAGGCCTACCACTGTTGTGTTGTCTGCAAACTTAATGATGGTGTTGGAGTTGTACCTGGCCACGCAGTCATGGGTGAACAGAGAGTACAGGAGGGGACTGAGCACACACCCCTGAGGGGCCTCCAGTGTTGAGGATCAGCGTTGCAGATGTTTTGCTACCTACCCTCACCACCTGGGGATCGCCCGTCATGAAGTCCAGGATCCAGTTGCAGAGGGAGGTGTTTAGTCCCAGGATCCTTAGCTTAGTGACGAGCTTTGAGGGAACTATGGTGTTGAACGCTGAGCTGTAGTCAATGAATCCAGATGAAAGCTCTGATGCCTTATTGATGTCACCTGTTAAATCCACTTCACTCAAAACAGTGCAGATGAAGGAGAGGAGACAGGTCATACAGACAATTGAGAGATGGATTGTGTATGTGTGCCATTTAGAGGGTGAATGGGCAAGACAAAAAATTTAAGTGCCTTTGAGCGGCGTATGGTAGTAAGTGCCAGGCACACCGGTTTGAGTGTGTCAAGAACTGCAGCGCTGCTGGGTTTGACCCACACTCAACAATTTCCCGTGTGTATCAAGAATGGTCCACCACCCAAAGGACATCCAGCCAACATGACACAACTGTGGGAAGCATTTGAGTCCCTGTAGATCGCTTGACACCTTGTAGATTCAATGCCACAACAAAAATGAGGCTGTTCTGCAGGCAAAGGGGGGTGCTACTCAATATTAGGTAGGTGTTCTTAATGTTTTGTACACTCAGTGTAAGTTAACACGTGTATTGTACTATACCCTTTATACTGTTAAAATTTGAAAAATCGGACAAATATTGTTTCTAGTTTCTGACTGCACATTTTTGGCTATAATCCGACAATAGGATCCTCTTCAGTCTTATTCAAGCATGCTGCTTCAGGAGAACCATGTCTAACAGACTAGAAAACCAACTACAATGACAGCATCTGTCAACCATTCGTTTGTACAACAAAACACATATTTGGTGGACTATACGAAAACCAGCATACACTTGCCTGGGAAAACGAGGCCAAATTAGCGAGAGCAACTTAACACCACTTGGCAAATTAGCCGACATCTGGAGTGAATGACAGGCACTCGAATCGTATTAATTGTGACCGTGAGGGCAGGCAGGCAGGGAAGGGAAGCAACGCAACGCTTTTTTTCCCTTTCTTTTTTCCTGAAGGATGCCATCTAAAGCTAAACATTTCCTCCAGAATATTCAGGCCAAGTGAATACAATATTCATTTTGCTGCAGGAGAACAGTTGATGCATAACAATGAGAGCTGCTAATGAAATCAACCATCAAGCTGAAATACATACATATTAAACCGGGGTCTCAGTGTCACACGCTTTTTTTTTTTGCATCGTTTGTTCTTTTTCCTCATTTCTCTCCCTGACCTTTCAATGTTTTTCTCTTATCTTGAATTTGCTCACAGCCAAAAATGATGATTGCATTTCATGACGATTTTATTCTGGACATGTACAAATAATCTCTGACGGGGTCTCTGAAAGCTTGCATTTTCTGACCGTATTAAAAAAGGTTGTTTTCGCAAACAATGTATTTTAAAATGTTATTTGAACAAGAAAATCCTGAGCCATTTCACGACTCCAAATATCATAAATGAAGTGTAATTGCCAATCTGCTAAACCTCTGTTTGTGCCAAGAGTATAGGCTTACTTATGCAATTTACGTCATTTATAGCAGAGTGTTTAAGTCATTAGAAGTAGGCTAATCCAATGCAAATCTTGTTTAAAGATCAGGTTCTCTCAAATCAATGATCATAATTGTTAAACAAAACAAATGCAGGGAACCTATTTACAGTGTTTCTCCTATATTCAGCCAGAAAAAGATACCTGTGTTTACATTTGATGTCCGTATAAAACACTTGCATTCACACGCACAGTGTATTTAATCAAGTACAGGACCAATGGGAGTGAGAGAACCAAAGCACTTAGGCTAAATCTCTGTGTCGCAGTTTGCTGTATCTAGCATTTGACTATCTACGTTGGTTGCGAATACCTGACGAAAATAGCCTACATTTTAGACAAAACAGCAGGTAGCCTAACAGTAATATTCATTAAGTACAGGGTCCCTCTTAGGAATGATGAAAAAAGGCAGTTCTTTAAAACAAATGTTTTGCCTAAGCCCTACACAGCACAAGCCAATGCTAGTTCCCTGACTTCGCATACAGATCTTTCCCTTAAATTGTCATTTGAATCATTTTTGCACATTCCTTGTAAACAAAGGGAGGGGGATAATTGATCAAAGTGGGAGAAAGAGATCCCGGTGAGTGGTGGAAGGTCAGCCCCCGCCAGCCAACCGAGAGAGCTGATAGGGGGAAAAAAGAGCCCCATTGCTCCCGAGCTGCCATTCCTCTTCTCTGACAAAGACTCCATCTGCCACCGAGCCATTCGCAGCCTCCGATTCAGAATACCAATGATTCCCAACCATTCTGCAAGTCTAGCGTTCACCTTGGTATCACCTCTACGTGCGTCTGATGCGCTGACGGTACAGATCTCCTCCCTGCAGGCGGCAGTGCACTGCAGGCTGCCAGCCCAGCCCACCACAGAGCACAGCACTCATACAGCTAAGTGGCATTTATGCAGTTCCTGGAAGGACAGCATTTTATTAGCATCAATATTATTTAAGTCTTTTCAGATCTGTGAGAGATTTCCAACCCATTATAATTCACACTCAAATGGTAATAAGCGGTGATTGGCGAAGTGGGAAGGATTTAAAATCATGCCAAAGTAATGAGAGTGGGATGCTTTACCTGCAAATCACAGTGATTTCAGGGAACACGGTCTGAAAGGATTTTCATTTTGCCGTGCAGTGTGTGGTGTGCATTTTGCCAGCCCTCAGAGGCGATGGGAGTCAGAGTGAGAGGGTGGAAAAATCCCCTGGCCTCTGCCGAAGTCTCAATGCCAGCATTAAGAGAAAGACAGGCAGCTGGTCCTAACATCCCAATGATACTAAAGAGAATTCAATTTTCCCCTTCGCCATCTGCACACCAAACCACAGAGACACACTTATGGGACAGCCTCCTCTCCTATTAGAAAAACTCCCTTGTGTCGACTATGCCAGTGCTGTCCCAAGACCCTATCTTTCCTGACCTCTCGACCCTGAGGGGAAGCGCCGGGATTAGTTCAAGTTTATTGACAACAAATTAGCGTCTGTGGTGGGCGCAGATGGTCGGAGCTCAACCCTCAGCTTCAAATACCGATTCTGTAATTACTTCCCCTCACGTTCACAGTTATACCTTATTCCCACTGCCTTTAAAATAGAGGAACAACGCACAAATCCAATCACAGCCGGAATGAGATATGGAAATTCCCTGATGTGTGGTTGCTTCAAATGGGGCTGTTTCTCATGGTCTTGAGAGAAAGGTCACACTAGGCCTTGTACTAAGCACAACTGAAACTAAAATTCTTCAACTGGCTTTGTTTCAAGTCGGTGATACCTTCGCCAGGGGGGCTACTGAGTTTAGTATGTAACACCAGAGAGAAAAAGAGGGGGGGGGGGTCAGTGGGATCTATCCTATCAGTTTAGGAGACAGCACTTAAAGCAAGACCTGTGTGACCACCTCCCTCCAGCCAGATCCCCGGGGAGCACAGCCATCCTGACCCCAGCTGTCTCAGCCAGCAGAGACACACAAATCCCCTGCCTCGGCCTCCCTTGCATCTCCACCCTTGCCCCCCCCTGCAGTCCTCAGCCTGCCTACTTTTAAAACACACCCAACCACCTAGCCCCGACAATCTCTCCCCCCTCTCCATATGCAGATACACGGCTCACTGCGGATGACCTACAATCGCTCAGCAAATTGAAGCTCAACAATCATGGTAGTGCAACAGCGCAACTGAATCATGGCAGTGCGCTTCATTACGGTACATTATTTCCTGCTATATTTGCCTTTCCGAAGAGGCATAAATATTTGGCTCCGTTTGTGCACACATTAGCAGCAAGGCAGGCATGCATGCACCACACGGGAGACGGAATGAGTGGTTTACACCCTTCCAATGACAAGCGATATCTAACGTCTCCACCGAAGATCTGAGGATGAATTAATTCAGGGAATGTATAGAGCAAAGACACAAGAATCCAGAGAGGTTAAGCAGATGAGAAGTGACAAAAGTCTGACTTCTCGGTCTCCACAGTACATCAGTAAAGCTGCTGACCACAGCATAGTTGTTGACAATTAGCACGTTACAAAGTAGCATCAAACAGAGACCTTCGGTGTCGGATGAGGTTACCAGTATGCTGCATAATTCACAAGTGTAAAGCCCCACTGATGTGTCTCCCAGACGGTCGCCTTTCAGAGAGAGCGGTGTGACGCTGAACAAGCTCAAGTGTAGCAAGATATCTCGCAGACTGTATTAGGGCTTAACTGAATGAATCGCCTACACTAAATGTTAGCATAAAAATTGGTAGCGTACACAGATTTGCAGACATAGTCGCAGGTGCAGCATAATGATAGTGTGTTAGCTCCAACAGTGCAGTAATATCTAGCAATAAAAATATTTAAACTAACACACTATCCAGAAAAAACATAAATTAACAAATATTAGAACGAGCAATGTAAGAGACCAGAATAAATAAATAAACACAGTCTGGACACACCTACTCATTCAAGGATTTATCTTTATTTTGACTATTTTCGACATTGTAGAATAATAGTGAAGACAACAAAACTATGAAATAACACATATGGAATCATGTAGTAACCAAAAACAAAAGTGTTAAAACAAATATATTTCAAAGTAGCCACCCTTTGCCTTGATGACAGCTTCATGAGGTACAGTAGTCACCTGGAATGCATTTCAATTAACAGGTGTGCCTTGTTAAAATTACATTTGTGGAATTTCTTTCCTTCTTAATGCGTTTGAGCCAATCAGTGGTGTTGTGACATGGTAGGGGTCGTATACAGAAGATAGCCCTATTTGGTAAAAGACCAAGCCCATTATTACTTTAAGACATGAAGGTCAGTCAATACGGAACATTTCAACTGCAAGCACAAAAACCATCAAGCCCTATGATGAAACTGGCTCTCATGAGGACCGCCACAGGAAAGGAAGACCCAGAGTTACCTCTGCTGCAGAGGATAGGTTTGTTAGAGTTCCCAGCCACAGAAATGGCATATATTGCAAATAAATGCTTCAGAGTTCAAGTAACATACACATCAACTGTTCAGTGGAGACTGTGTGAACCAGGCCATCATGGTCGAATTGCTGCAAAGAAACCACTACGAAGAAGAGACTTGGTTGGTCCAAGAAATACAAGCAATGGACATTAGACGGCTGGAAATCTGGCCTTTGGTCTGATGAGTCCAAATTGGAGATTTAAGGTTCCATCCGCTGTGTTTTTGGAAGATGCGGAGTAGGTTAATGGATGATCTCCGCATGTGTGGTTCCCACCGTGAAGCACGGAGGTGGTGTGATGGTGCTTTGCTGGTAACACTGTCATTGATTCACTTAGAATTCAAGGCACACTAAATCAGCATGGCTATCACAGCATTCTGCAGCGATACGCCATCCCATCTGGTTTGCACTTAGTGGGACTATCACTTGTTTTTCAACAGGACAATGACCCCAACACACCTCCAGGCTGTGTAAGGGCTATTTGACCAAGTAAGAGAGTGATGGAGTGCTGCATCACATGACCTGGCCTCCACAATCAACCAACCTCAAACCAATTAAGATGGTTTGGGATGAGTTGGACCACAGAGTGAAGGAAAACCAGCCAACAACTGCTCAGCATATGCAGGAACTCCTTCAGGACTATTGAAAAAGCATTCCAGGTGAATCTGGTTCAGAAAATGCCAAGTGTGCAAAGCTGTCAAGGCAAAGGGCGGCTGAAAAGAATCTATATTTTTATTTGTTTAACACTTTTTTGGTTACTAAATGATTCCATGTGTTATTTCGTAGTTTTGATGTCTTCACTAGTATTCTACAATGTAGAAAATAGTTTAAAAAAATAAGAAAAACCGTTGAATGAGTAATTATGTCCAAACGTTTGACTGGGCCATTCTTGATACACACGGAAAACTGTCGAGCATGAAAACCCCAGCAGCGTTGCAGTTCTTGACACACCCAAACCAGTTTGCCTGGCACCTACCCTGGCACCATAGCCCGTCCAAAGGCAATTAAATCTTTTGTCTTGCCCATTCACCCTCTGAATGGCACAAATACACTAACCATGTCAAGGCTTAAAAATCATTCTTTAACCGATCTCCTCTCCTACATCTACATTGATTGAAGTGGATTTCAAGTGACATCAATAAGGGATCATAGCTTTCACCTGGATTCACCTAGTATGTACAGTATGTAAGCATTAGGGATGCACAGATATTCCATTTTGTCGATACCCAATAAAAACATTTTGCAATAAAAATGACACCCGATATTAAAAATGTTGAGGCCTTTTAAACATTCTAGTACAGTTAAATAGTTGAAACACACCAAAAAGTTATTTTGTTGGCATTTGCGTATGTCCCCATTACCAGTAAAACATAATCAAAACCCATTTCTTTCACTTACTTGCTGTGCTGTTTTGTTGTTCATTTGTTCAGTGTCAACCAGAATTTCATGATGTGTCAAGCAGTTTCAGCTCCATGGCCTCACTTCCTCGGTGCACACTGTCACTGTGTCCGTTTACATCTTGTCCAGCTGTGTCTAACATTTCATGTAAACCCTGTTTCTTGTCTACATTGAAGTAGCAGTCCTTGTACCTAGCATCGAGCATGGTGGCGACACAGTAAAGAGGCTCAGAAAGAATGCCACTGAATCGCTTGTTCACAGCCTCGCTTGTTCACAGCCTCAAGTACTTTCGCAAGTTAACCCCACGGTCTGTGTGGGCAGTTTTGTTGAGCAGGCGTTTCAATGCCATGACAGAGGGTATCATGTCTGCTGCAGACACAGTTGATTATCTAATTTCTCCAGTCAGTTGGAGCTAGGAGTGTGTTCATGTTTCCAAGTTTCAAACATGTTCTCAAATGCCATTGGAAATGGCAGCAGCGGTATAAGAACCAGCACATTCTTGAGCATGCAATATGGCTTTCCTCTGCACGAAATCCTCGTCGACCCACTGTGCTGTCAGACTCAGCATGCTCATGGGGTTGGCATCGCTGGTCCAAATGTCAGTCGTGAAGCTAATAGCAGTGACGCCCATAGCAAGTAGCTCATAGATGTGCATTTCAACAATACTGTGCAACTCCGGTAGGGCAACATCTGAAAAATAGAACCGACTTGGTAGTGTGTACCGGGGCTCGAGGTGCTCTACTAGTCGGCGAAAGCCAACATCGTCCACAACAGAATGGTTGACTGTCAAGGGCAATGAATTAAGTTGTATATCTAAAATGTTCTTACTCTTTCAAATGACAGCACAACTTGAACTTATTTCATTATTGGAAGGGTGCGCATAGTATTTTTCTGCTTTTGTTCTGTGTAACGCTGTATTTTTCGTGGAGTCATTACGTCATCTACTTACGATATACCTGGGCTCCAGAATGGCGCAGCAGTCTAAGGCACAGAATCTCAGTGCTAGAAGTTTCACTACAGACCCTGGTTTGAAACCAGACTGTATCACAACCGGTTGGGAGTCCCATTAGGGCGGCGCACAATTGGCCCAGCGTCGTATCGGTTTGGCTGGTGTAGGCCGTCATTGTAAATAAGAATTTGTTCCAAGCTGACTTGCCTAGTTAAATAAAGGTTAAATACAAATATAGGTATGCACATCGGTGTTAAACTAGACAGACATCGGGCCGACACCGATGTTGGCATTTTTAACTAAAAACATCCGATTCTGCTATATCGTACATCCTTAGTAAAACATTAAAGTGACCATTGTTCAATGACTATGTACATTGGGAAGCAGTCTCTAAGGTGCAGGGTAGAGTAACAGGTGGTAGCTGGCTAAAACAGTGACTAAGGCTAGTGGTGACTATTTAACATTCTGATGGCCTGGAGATGGAAGCTGTTTCTCAGGCTCTCGGTCCCAGCTTTGATTCACCTGTACTGTCTCCGGCTTCTAGGTGGTAGCGGGGTGAACAGACCGAGGCTCGTGTGGCTGAGGTCCTTGATCTTACTGGCTTTCCTGTGAGAAGCCAAATTTCTTCAGCCTCCTGAGGCAACACAGTGCATAGCCCAACTGACATGTGAGCAACCAGCACTAAAACCAAACACAGGGGACAAAGTTTGGTTGGAAAACCCAGCAATATAATAGAACAGTTTGTAGTAGAGGAGATTCAGCCAGGGCGACTGCCTGGGCTGATGCAATTCATTGTGAAGTCCTCGCATCTCGCGGCCCAGCCGCCCACTGCTTGTGACCTTTGGGGTTTGTTCTACTCTCCCTGGGCTCGCCGGGGATTGACTATCTGGCTGTGTCCCGAATAGCACCCTCTACCCATTGTAGTGCAGTACTTTTGACAAGGGCCAAAGGGGTTCTGGTCAAAAGTAGTGGACTATACAGGGAATAGGGTGCCATTTGGGACACATCCCCAGTCATTAAAACACCTTGCAGTCCCAATCGAATGAGGTGGAGTAACTCTTCTTAAGCATTACTGACTCCTTGGAAAACAACCCACCTTGACTACCGTTCCTCACAACAGCTCTGGTCTGTTATTCACAGGAAGTCTTGCAATCTACGTAGGCTAATAGTAACTGATGTTGTAGTTAGGGCTGGGAATGGCCAAGGACCTCAAGATAGGATATTATCACGATACAGTGCATTCAGAAAGTAGTCTGCTTCTAAATCTGCATTGCTTGCCGTTTGGGGTTTTAGGCTGGGTTTCTTTATAAGCACTTTGTGACATCTGCTGATGTAAAAAGGGCTTTATAAATACATGTGATTGACATTCATACCCTGTGACTTATTCCACATTTAGTTGTGTTACAGCCTGAATTCAATATTGATCAAAAGTTTCTGTTGTCACCCATCTACACACACACACACACTACCCCATCATGACAAAGTGAAAACATGCTTTTAGAAATGTTTGCAAATGTATTGAAAATGAAATAAAGAAATCTAATTTACATACATATTCACACCCTTAAGTCAATAATTATCTTTGGCAGCGATTACAGCAGTGAGTCTTTCTGGGTAAGTCTCTACGAGCTTTGCACAACTGGATTGTACAATATTTGCACACTTTTAGAAATTCTTCAAGCTTTGTTAAGTTGGTTATTGATCATTGCTCGACAGCAATTCACGTCTTGTCTAGGATTTTCAAGATGATATGTCACAACTAACTAGGCCATTCAGGAACATTCAATGTCTGCTATATAGGGTATTGTGTGTAGGCCAGTGACAAAAAAAATCTCCATTTAATCTATTTTAAATTCAGGCTGGAAAAAGTCCAGGGGATGTGAATACTTTCTGAAAGCAATGCATGTATTGAGACTCTCACAATTCTGTATGCATTGCGATTCATATAATGTGGTTTTACTGCGATTCGATGTTCCAAACATATTGCTCACCATACACTGAGTGTACAAAACACTAAGAACATGGACTTTCCATGACATAGACTGACCAGGTGCATCCAGGTGAAAGCTATGATCCCATATTGATGTCACCTGTTAAATCCATCTCAATCAGTGTAGATGAAGGGGAGGAGATAGGTTAAAGAAGGATTTTTAAGCCTCGAGACAATTGAGACATTTATAGTGTATGTGTGCCATTCAGAGGGTGAATGGGCAAGAAAAAGATTTAAGTGCCTTTGAACAGGGTATGTTAGTAGGTGCCAGGCGCGCCGGTTTGTGTCAAGAACTGCGACACTGCTGGGGTTTTCCACGCTCAACAGTTTCTTGTGTGTATCAAGAATGATCCACCACCCAATGGACATCCAGCCAACTTGACAACTGCGAGAAGCATCGGCGTCAACATTGGCCAGTATCCCTGTGGGAACGCCTCCGACACCTTGTAGAGTCCATGCCCCAATGAATTGAGGCTGTTCTGAGGGCAAATGGGCAGGGTGCAACTCATTATTAGGAGGGTATTCCTAATGTTTGGTATACTCAGTGTATGTCTGCTGGAGAGGGTCAAGAGAGGGCCATGAGAAAATGAGTTTTGATCAGTCATGGAAATAAATGTGCTCCCTATTTAAAAAGAAGATGGAGAACAAGCTATGAAGGACAAGTACTGGAGTTTTGGTGCCGGTACAGACAACTAATTAAAAAATAATATTGCGATATTGTCAAAATGGTAGAAATCCAAATATCGTTTACGATATATCCTAACTGTATCGATCCCCCCCATCACTAGTTGTAGTATACTGATACACATATCCTGTGTAGATTTAGGAATCAACTTTGAAAAAAAAGAGTTCTTTCATCACCAGCTCTCTCTCCTCGTCCTTCCCTCCCCACCCCTGGCCAAGAGCAGGGAGGAGGAAGAGCAGATGGGGAGGCTCGAGTATTTACTACCCCATATATAACACAGACACAGCAACCTGTTAGCCATTCAGGCTCGTCGCAAAATACACTCTGAAGCCACACCGTTAACAGGGAGGACATTAATTAAAAAAATTAAAAAGGAGAAATGGAAAAATATCACTGGTGTTTCAGCACACTCAAACCCCCCCCCCCACCGGGGGCCGGGCATCTCAGTAAAACACACCAGTCAATAGGGCTCTCCGAACCCCTTCCCTCCCATCCGGTCTCCTCAACCTTTTCAGCAATAAGAGCAGGAGGAGAGTCAGGCAGGCTTCTAGGTAAACTCAAGGTTACTGATGGCTACCATAGGACATTCTGGAAGGTTCCCATAACACACAACCTGGGCAGGATCTGGGATGATGGAATGGGGATTGAGGAGAGGAATCCCAACTCTTTCTGGAACGCTGTGGATGACCCGTCTCCTGGCAGGGTCACACAAAGATACTATTAGGGTTTTCCTCAGGATCACAAAGTTAGCCGAAGAACGTCCCTGCCCTCGGTTTAGCACATCGACTTCAGTAGAAAATAACATGTTGCCGATGGTTACTTCGCATTGCCCTCTTACTTTCAACAATACACATTTCAAATGCTGCCGGAGGGAGAAAACAATTATGTGACACACTGTTTTGGTTGGACGTTTTACTGTTGAAGAATGGAACAGTGAAAGTTTGTTAGACCGTCAAGCCTCGGATATAGCAGCCTTGAGAGGACCGACACGCAGCCAAGAGGAAAGGGAAAGTCCAGCAATAACACTGTCTTGCTATTAGTGACATACACTAGACACCTGAAAATACCTGATCTCTCTCACACGTATGCAACGGTTGAAAAACCAGTACAGAAACCAACGACTGAAATACTGAAGTATTTACAGTAAACGCTGGAGGTTTGTGCAATTCCTGAATCGAGGGACTTTGGGGCATTTCTCTGAGGCTTGTGTGTTGTAAACACGTGTTCTACATTGCACCGAAAATAACTCTGGGGCTCCTCACACCGTGTGGTAGTGATTGTTGCAGTCGTAAGTCAGGCTGTCTGATAGGAGTGGAGCTGAAGCTTTGAGAGCCCTCCTGACATTGTCTTGGGTGCAACACTACACTACTATTTACAGAGGCAGCCATGCAGCCACTATTCAAAGCTTTTTTATGTAAAGTGGCTCACTTTCAAATTCAAAACAAAGGCAAAGGACAGCTCAAACTCCACCAATTACCCCAATTTGGTTGACAGTCATTTATTTGGAAATAGCCAAAAGTAATAGAATGCTTCTTTTCATACAGATTAGTATGTTTTGAAACTCTGACATGCTAATTCCATGCAAGACGGGCAAACTAATTAGAAATTCGCAAACAGAGCAAAGTGTACTGTAGCACAAACTAATTCCATTAAAGAGGGCCTTGTTAAATCTAGGCCTAATTGGAAAATGCTCTAATCCTATACCTAAATAATGCTTTGAACTGAAGAGTTGTGCTTAGTCCAGTAGCCTATCCTTTCGTGACTTTCAAAGTCCAATTTGACAAAATAAACAGATTTTCGGGCACAAAAATAAAACAAAAAAAACAAACAGGGACTTCAAACACAAACAGTGGGGACAAAATTGTTTACAGCTGCGATGGGCGATTAGAATGCAGTCAGTGTGACCAAACACTTACTGCTGAAGGATCCTCAATTCTGTGACATCACGGCTCTGCAAGCTGAAACAGAAGAAGACAACAGTCGGCCTAATTGCTTTATTTTATTGATTTATTCATTCTCCATAATTCCTGCCTGAAAGCAATATGAAAATAAAAATACTAATTCGAATGGGTTTAGGCCTTGAGGGGGGAATACCTTATCCATTCTAACATCGACAGGGAATCAAAGCCCTGCTGCAGCAGCTTTGCATTATGGACCGATCAAACAAAACAAAAGGCTGGTGTATTTCAAATATGACAACAAAAATCAGCTACAATTGGAACGTAGCCATATCTAACCCAAAACTGCTAGTCTAACTAGTTTGAGTCAAATCGATGACTAAGTAGTCTACAATATTTCACATCTAGACAGATCCTCCTATTTGTACTCAAATGAGTGTCTGTCTCAAGCAGCAGCTGTTTGTCAGCCAGTGCAGTGGATTGAGAGAAAGCGTGTGACATGCTGGTGGTGTCTCTCCTCTCACGTTCCTGGAGGAGTCGTGTCACAGTGGTGTGGAGCTCGATACCGTAAGGCAGATCTCAGCTCATCCACAAATCGCGCACCCCTTCTCTCCCCTCCACCAACACGCATATCATCCTGGGAGATTTGGATCACCAGAAACAACAGCACTTGCAGAAGCACTCCCAAACATTTTTGGCAAGACAGCAAATTTCTTGTATTTCATTACACATTTCCATCTGGGTTCGTTTCAATTGGAATGTGAAGGAAACGAGGGCTGCGGCAGTTTAACACCCGGTGTCAGCAGCAGACTTAAGCACACATGATTTACAGCCTCGACGCATCACTCAAAATTCCCCTAGTCCACCACGCAATCTGTCTACAGGACGACTACGGCTTCACAACGGAGCCAAGGGAAACAGACATGACTAGTGTTCATACAACAGACTATTATAGCAGCACAAACAATTGACTGTCAGCAATAGATCCAACGTCAATGTAAGTGATCACGTCAACGTTATGACAACGATCATCATTAAAAAAGACAGTCTATAAAATGAACAATGTACTGAATGAGGTCTTTATAAATCAGACTACTCATTTTGTTTTTGTCATAGAGGAGATGAACATAAAGGGTTTCTATTATATTTGTTCAGCACTCCAGGAGTGGAGTCTAAAACTCAAGACAGGCTACAGATGAAGCAAGCGAGTATGGGCACAGATTCCTAGGCCTGGCCTACCTATGATTTATCTGAACACCAGCCTGTAACATATAAACTCAAACAAGTCATTCTCCTGCTGCACTTGATTAGGCCTAACTTGCTTTTTGGACAATCCTCTCTAGGAACTGTTCTCAGTGAACACTGTTTACTGAGCGAGGCAAACAGGATGCTGTTAAAAACTACACTTGTGCCATTTCAGCTCAGGAGGCCATTTGCTCTCAGTCATCGTAATCTTGCTACGACTGCTGCTGCGGGCCATGCCATTTCCCTATCCTAGCAAATGCTTTGCTCAAAATGGCTTCAAGCCAATTACTGGTATCTAAGGAGTGTCTCCATCTTTATTCACTCAAAGGATGGGTATCAATTACACACTAATTAGAAAGACACGCCTCCTCCTGCTACAGCTTAGTAACAAATCCATCCTGATTCACCCGGTGTTGATAGAAGACAGAGTATTTTCTCCTCCTGTTTAGCATAACCTAAAACTACCAGTACTTTAACAGGATCTTAGGTTACACACCATATAGCCTAACCTGGTAATAAAGTTTTGACTAGCTGTAAATTCAGTGAAGATGATAGTTGATAACCCGTATGTTGTCCCTCTACGGTGAGGTTTATGGAGATTAAAAGCAGATGAAGAAAACGTTGGCGAAAGCACATGTTAAACTCATGTTGTCCTATAGTCTACGGAGAAAGAAGATGTAGGCTAACGAATTGGATCAAGGCCTGGGTCTAAGCTGTCCAAAATCCCCCATACATGGCATTGAATTGTTGGTTAAGGGCTTGTAATTCAGTATTTCACGGTAAGGTCTACACCTGTTGTATTTGGCGCAGGTGACAAATACAATTTGATCGGTTTCAATGTTGGTTAAGAAAATCAATATAAAATAGCCTACAGGCCAACACTGAGGCACACTGGAAAAGGTTTAGCCTACATACAACCGCATAGGCTGACTAAAGAACGCCTCATCACAGAGTAACAAGTGGTCACAGATTCTACGGCCCAGCCAGCAACAGATCTAAACCACTCATTACACTGTGTAGCATGATCAAACAAGCAGGGCTGTACAGCTGTAATGGTTTCCAAATGCTGCAACAACAAACAAAATAATTTCACAGAGTCACCTGGACAAACCCTTCCCTGCCATGCTGGCTCTGGTCTCTAAAACATGACCGGAGAAAGAACATGAGATCTTATTATCTTTTGAGACAGAATCAGAGGAAATAGACCCAAATGATAACCGTTTTGGATCCTTGGTTGTGTGGCGTTCCCAGGACAGCAACAGGATTCAAATCCACTTGAGGAACGCTGAGATGTTCTGACAAGAGGGAGTGCCGTTGCATCCCTGAGCGCCGAAAATGGTAGGGCAGAGAGAAATGAGTTGCTTCCTAAAAAAATGCCGGTGCGCCTGCCTGTATGTTTAAATTAGCTCTAAATATTTGGATTACACCGGGGAGCTCTCCCAGAGGATTTGCCATAGCCTGGAGGAGCCGTTTCTATCTCCACACAACTCACACATCAATAACAACCTCTGCAAAGTGCAATTAATACACTATTTAGCCCTCCCCACAACAGACAGGCTCTTCCTGCAACTCCATCTGTGCCATTTTGTGGTTTGAACAACAGCAGAGGGCGAGCGGGAGATGGATATTATCTCTTTTCTCTGATGTTTCATCCAGCACTGGGAGCGTAAAAGGTCACTCCCCGGCCTCAAATAAAAGGTATTTTCCCAGTAGTTCCTTTTGAACTGCTTGGGCTGAACCTTCTCATGTTACGGCTAGCCGTCTTTCCGTGGCATC
The DNA here is from genome assembly GCF_036934945.1 of Oncorhynchus masou masou. Classification (NCBI taxonomy): domain Eukaryota; kingdom Metazoa; phylum Chordata; class Actinopteri; order Salmoniformes; family Salmonidae; genus Oncorhynchus; species Oncorhynchus masou. Next base: position 39,748,703 of record NC_088240.1, on the reverse strand, counting down.
ACTTAAAGAAGAGACAATAGCATGAAACTTACCTTGAGAGAAAGCTCAACAACAGTAATGAGTAATAAAAAAAACAGCTATGTTCCAGGTTTCCTTTTCCCATCCTCTCCACACAGCTGTGATGGATTACAGAGTTTCAGCGTTTATTAGGGAGTTCAGCAGAAAACCGTTTTGTCTGTCAAACTAACAGTGTCTTAACGTCTTCAGGTCATTTACCAACCGCAAACATGTAGGTCTATCGCCATACCTGGTCACAACTTGTAACACTTTCCTTTCCTGACAACTTAATCTTGTGTCTTCACCTGATGATGCAGCACTAGCAGAAATGAGGAATAGCCTAATAATCCCACCTACTGTAGTGTGGTAGGCCCACATGTCGTGAGACATCTCCATGCTCATACAAATCATTCCTGATAATCCACTCCTTCCACACACTGGGGATCATTTTAAACCATTCAGCTAAAACAGGTTCCTGCAGTTGGTGCCATGATCCAATAAAGCCGTTTAGGCTACTAACTAAATAAACTGAACAAGTATTGTTAACATGGAAAAGTGTCCGGAAGAGTTGTAATGGAGGCTAAAGGGGAATGGAGCAGCATCGTTCTAAATGCACAAATGTCATTCGTCTTTCCTACAATCATGTGGAGTGGCAGGGTCCTTTTCCCTCCTTCCCCCTCCTGCATCTTGGGAGATATTAAGCAGAGCTTGAATCAACAAAGAAGAATGTATCCAATGTTGGTTTCTACTGACCCACATTCACAACTGTTTTCCCCTTTTCCTTGTAATTTCATGCAGTGTTCGATAAATGTAATATTTAAAGCTGCAATATGTAACTTTTTGGGAGACCTGACTAAATACACATAGAAATGTGAGATATAGATCTGTCACTCATTGAAAGTAAGTCTAAGAAGCAGTAGATCTGTTCTATGTAGGCTATTTCTATTCTTCCCGTTCTTAAGTTTCATTTTTGAGTCTTTTAATTTCAGTTTTGCACACCAGCTTCAAACAGATGAAAACACAACATTTTGGTATATAGAAAATATATTTCACATCAGTTTAGATGGTACAATGATTCTCTAGACTATACATGCTTGTTTTGTCACAAACTGAAATGTGCAATTTTAGAAACCAGGAAATGGTGGAGTGATTTCCGCACAGCTTATCTTTAAAACCGTGGCTGCAGCAGACCTGCTAGCACAGCTATAATGGCAAGCCTTTGTGGCAGTAGTGACCGATTTTAAATGCATGAAGATCAATAAATAAAACGGGGCACTGCTGAAACACAATCTTAGTGTGTGAGTGGAATGGGTTATAACAGCCAGTGAGTCTTCACTCATACTTCAACCAGCTGTCCTGAATTATGAATACATACGTAGCATTGAGAGGCTAGATAAGGATCATATCACCTCGACCTTACCCGACACCCTAGAACCACTGCAGTTTGCATACCGCCCCAATAGATCCATGAATGATGAAATCGCCATCGCACTGCCCTATCCCATCTGGACAAGAGGAATAACTATCTAAGAATGCTGTTCATTGACTACAGCTCAGCCTTCAACACCATAGTACCCTCCAAGCTCATCATTAAGCTTGGGGCCCTGGGTCTGAAACCCACCCAGTGCAACTGGGTCCTGGATTTCCTGACGTGCTGCCCCCAGGTGGTGAAGGTAGGAAACAACACCTCCACTACACTGATCCTCATCACAGGGGCCCCAACACAGGGGCCCCACAAGGGTGCGTGCTCAGACCCCTCCTGTACTCCTTGTTCACCCATGAACGCCTCCAACTCAATCATTGAGTTTGCAGATGACACAACAGCGGTAGGGCTGAATACAAACAACGAGACAGCCAACAGGGAGGTGGTGAGAGCCCTGGCGGAATGGTGCCAGAAAAATAACCTCTCCCTCAACAAAATGAAGGAGCTGATTGTGGACTTCAGGAGACAGAGGGAGCAAGCCCCCACCCACAGGGCCGCAACGGAGAAGATGAAAAGCTTCAAGTTCATCGGCGTACACATTAATGACAATCTGAAATGGTTCACCCAAACAGCCAGTGTGGTGAACAGCGACTCTTCAACCTCAGGAGGCTGAAGAAATTCAGCTTGGCCCCTAAGACCCTCACAAACTTTTACAAATGCACCATTGAGAGCATCCTGTCAAGCTGTATCACTGCCTGGTATGACAACTGCACCGTCCGCAACCGCAGGGCTCTCCAAAGGGTGGTGCGGTCTGCCCATGCATCACCGGGGGCACACTGCCTGCCCTCCAGGACATCTACAGCACCCAATGTCACAGGGAGGCCAAAAAGCTCATCAAGGACCTCAGCCATCCGAGCCACGACCTGTTCACCCCACTATCTTCCAGATGACGAGGCCAGTACAGGTGCATCAAAGCTGGGACCGAGAGTGAAAAACAGCTTCCACCTCAAAGCCATCAGTCTGTTAAATAGCCATCACTAGCATGCCTCCAGTCAGTACCCTGCTCTGAACATAGTCACTAGTCGGCTACCACCCGGTTCCTCAATCCTGCACCTTAGAGGCTGCTGCCCTGTGTGCATAGACATGGAACACTGGCCACTTTAATAATACATACCGTTTTACTAATTTCATATGTATTCTAATCCAGGCCATCCTATTCAACTATTGCTGTACATATACTTTTCTATCCTACGTACTCTACATTCTATTCACCAAATCCCAGAGCCCTCTCTGGCCTCCAAAATACCAGCAGTTTAAATGTGTACTACAGTACATGCAATTTCAGCTAAGGATGCAAATAGCAGTAAGCAGCCAAACAAAACGGGCCTAACTATTGGCATTTCAAACATGGAGCTCATTATCACAGCAGGGAACTTCAATCATTGGAGCATCCCTGCTTCAGCTAAGACATGACAACCATCTCCAGGAGTGGAAAAATAAACCAGAAGGGAAAATGTGCAATCTCCCAGTCCCTGACATATTCCTAATAAACGACCCTGCCTAATGTTTCTCCGGATCAGCCAATCAGAATGTGTCAACCCTGACCTACAAAAGTACTCACGTCAAGCCTTAAATTATTTTATTTTATTATGAAAACAAAAAGAGAGGACATTGAATTATACAGTATTAACCTCCATGGTTTGCATACAAAGACAACCTTAGATTTATTTATGCCTGTGTTAACAGCCTCGCCATGCTGTTCTTTACAGTGAACCGGCTGCCAATTTGATGAACCTCTCAGCCCTCAGCAGGAGTTCAGCGTCTTTGATTAATGAGTGCAAGCTTGTGAAAAAGGGTACGAACAGGAGGGACAGGGGAAAGAAATGGTGTGAAAATGCACAATTGCCAGTCCTCCATCAGGACGGCTGCCATAATTACTGATGGGTTTAGTTCATCCTTTGAGGAGAGCCAAAACACACTTGGGCCCCTTTCACATCCTACCAAAAGATAGAAAAGAGGCTGGGCCCCCCAGCCCTGTTAATAGCCTCACACTCAAGATGGCAATGGTGACTATTCACAGAGAGAAGCTACTAAATCACAACAACATCATTTAGCCTAATACGGCTAGAGATTGCTATATTAACCCCAGTAAGAAAAATAAAACATTTCCCCACGTTTGTGACAAACTCTTTAATCTTGACTGTTTGGAAGACCAAGTTGGAAAAAAATTAAAACCTTAGCTGTGTTCGCGTACTCATACTAACCGTGACGTGAATGGAGTATATAGTATGCTTATTGGTCATAGTTAGTATGCCAAAATTTTCCCGGATGTCGTACTAAATTCAACAAAAACGAAGTACATGACACTATTTCCATACTTTTCGGGTCCCTAATGCAATTCTTCAGAAAATGGGCATGGCTTCACAACATTTTCAGATTTGAAGAAAATGGCGGAAAATATGCAGCCGAATTCCGATGAGACCGGATACAAATTAATTGACAAACTAATGACAAATGTTAAGAAAATGTTGAGCAATTTAATAAAGTATTTACTTTTGAAATAAGTTACACGTTATGTTAGCTGACAATTTGTTAACTACGCTATCTTTACGAACCGCGTAGCATTACAGCAGTATGTACCGGTATGTTAGCTAGTTACCTAACGTAAGTTGGATACTAATACATCAAACGTGCCAGGCAGTATATTAACTATCTGCTATCTAACCAACGTTTATTGACTACAGGAACTGAAAAGGTTGCTAGATCGAACCCTTGAGCTGCCCCAGAACAACCCACTGTTCCGAGGCCGTCATTGTAAATATGAATGTCCTCAACCGACTTGCCTAGTTAAATAAAAAGGTAAAAATAAATATTTAAATTCTTAGCTAAGTGGTATAGTTATTGTGCGTTTCAAATGGACATTGTTAATTCTGGCTATCTACTCCGATTTCAGAGCACTCTCGCACACCGTTGAATATGGCCGGTGTCAGTAAACGTCAGTAAAAGAAAGAATCTAAAATTGTTGCCAGCAGCACAGTTACAGTCACCAAAACGCTCGATAACATGAAAACAGCCTAACCAGCTCTGCTAAGGCAAGTAAAATGGTCAGAGTGGAGGTGTTCACTCATTTGTGTCTGGAAGTAGCTAGCCAACGTTAGCCAGTTAGCTTGGGGACTTGACTGCCGTTGAACGCTTGGATCAACCATGGCGTGCTCCTCGGCCAGAGCGTCTAGTGTGCGCTCTAAACACTCCAAGAGCGAAACTCTCTGAATTTACAAATGCCCAGAGCGCACTCTGGCACTGCAGATTGAATTTACAAACACACCTGAAATCGTAAAATGTTTAGCTAGTCATTTGTTTTGCTAACAAGCAAGCATAGCAACAGCATCAACTTCCAGTAGACAGGCGAAGCTCTAGTATGTTCAACTGAAATGATATCGTTCGTTTACAGTATACTAAAATGAACTGATAGTATGTACTCATTAAGTATGTAGTATACAGTATGTTTGTATGAGTATTCGAACACAGATCTTCAGTTTTATCTTGGAAATTCAGATTGCATTTTGTTTTTTGGGTAGATTAGGCTGACTTAATGTTGTCATCAGTATTAGGACATCTACCCTAAACAAATTTTGAATGTTTTACATTCTGGTACAGGCTATATTGTGCTGTTTAGTCTGCTTGAGCCTAGCCTAAGTTAGAAACAAACCTCATATATGCAAATTAGTCTACCAGTTACACTAACTAACCTTTTGAAGCTAAATCATGAATGTACTTGTGTTGTGCATAATAGTATACTTTTACAATAAGCTACATATTACACTCCATGCAAGGAATAGGCTAGACTGTACCCAAGTGGATGAATAGCTGGAAATAATGATGGAGCTGAAAATAAACTGTATTAATCACACCATTGGGCACTTAGCATTTAAAAGTGCTGTTTCAAGCAATTTAGCAACCGTGAGCTACTGATGAGATTTTCCATCCTTGAAGGACCCTACGATATTCCAAACATTCAAATGCTCCACTGCTGTTTTTCTTAATGCTAAAGCTCACATCCGGAGCCGGTGATTTGTTGCGATGCATTACTGTTCCCTCGTTCTGAGACTGTTTTCGAGAACATGAGCTCGGAATAAATATGAGGCAAATTCAGTGACCTTCCAGCGTTGTATCTGGTTATTGGTTGATTCATTGGCAGTTACTGGAGGCATGAATAACACATCAAGGCTGTAATCTGATTTATTTTGCTTCCTTGGCTGAAATGGCTGCTTGAGCCATTTAAATGATGGACCTTAAGGGGAATAATGTTTGCCGTTTCACTTAGACTGTGAGCAATAGTTAATTGACTATCAATTAACTATTTACAAAGGCCAATCAATTCCGCTGTAAGAACCAGTGGAAAAAGCAGAGCAGTGTCAAAGGAAAAACCGATGTAACATGTGGAATCAATGGTCCTAACAAACAATCATGTTCTGAATGCAGTCTAGTTGAAGTGATACTAAAACATTCAAAAACGCATGACAAGGACTGCGGCTTGTTGTACTTATCACTTGTTTTCTCAGGTTATACATCACCTACGCCTATTCTTCATTTTCTTAGGGAACGAGCAGAATATTTTATTTTCCTCACAGAGCAAGCGGTAAAGCTTCCTAGGACACCAATGTTCACTTTGTAGCATCTACAGGTGAAACATTCTGGAGTGTTAAAGGAGACCTGGGTAAGGCCAAAATGTCAACTTGAATTATTGCTCACTTATGCTTTTAGATACAAATGTCAAATATATATGTCAACAATCCTTCCTCCAAAGGACTATTCTATAGATTACATTTAGTTGAAATCCCCCAAATCATGGTATTTTGTGTATCTTGCTTTCATGAAGAATCCCTCAATAGGCATTTGTAACCAGAGTTGAAACTGAGTGTCTGCACGTCTCTGCACTGCGCGTGCGTGCGTAAATACATTTGAGTGTGTGTGGTGGGGGTTCAATTAATAACCACCAATGATATGTATTAACCCATCATTGATTTCCACCGTTGATTACCTTCTAGCATCTCAACAAAATTATGCAGATGTCAAGTTGATGCATCATAGGGAAGTGGAAGGCATTCCCATAAGAGAAAAACCACACATCATGATATTTGGCTAAACATTTGCTCCTTTACATTTAAGCTATGCAGTGAATATCCAAACAAAGAAATGGGAGGTGGGGCAATTAGCACTTAGAGCAGAATGCCTCTGCTCTCAGAAGAACACAATTTTGGGGGTAGGCAGCATTCAAAGAATTCCCTGAATGAACCACAGATTGGCAGAGCCAAAGACCAGTATAGCCTAGTGCTGGTTCATTTTCGGACAGTGGCATAAATAAGACAAAATGTTAGGCGTGACATACACAACGATATGCTGTATATGATGTCTGGACTGCTCAAACATTTGTAGAGCATTAGCCTGCCTAGGAAATCTATGCAATCAAATGGCGAAAGCATAAGTTCTGAAAGTAACAACCCTTTACACACACACATCACATTAAAGATCCTGAATTTTAACTGATACGTTTTCCTTCCCTTAATATTGAAAATGAAAATCAGTCCAGTAAGTCAAACATTGAGAACACTCAACCCCACCACCTGTCACCTTTCAAAATGACAAGCCATTTTAGGCCAGTGTGCCTTTGCATTGTTTAAACCTTCTCGTCATGAAAAAAAATATCATTAGACACATGAAACCAATAGCCTCAGTCATTTAGAAAGTTAGAAAGAATTAAATGTTATCACAACTTCAGTTGACGTCATGTATCGTCCTCGTGAAACATTTGATCACTTTTGGTGTCTAATTAATAAGCATTCTGGATCTTTGAAATAAAAAGAGTGGGTGGATTAAATTGCCCAAGATGGCGAGTGGCTTGTTGTTTAGAGGGCAGACAAATGGTGCACATTGTAATAAACAAAGGGATACATTTAATAAACTCTGCTGGGCTGCAGTCGCTTTTCTTTATACGAAGCCATACAAAAAGATAAGAGGAAAGGAGCTTCGGACCCAAGCAGTGGACTGGCTGACACGGATGGGATTTCCACGAACACCTCCAAATATATTGTCCCGAACATTAGCTACAACACAAATAAGCAACAGCGAAATAATGTAATATGTGACTTAAATTAGGTTTACTCAAGAGCAGACTTTGGCATCTTCAGCTCAATACACACTGAACAGACCTTTTATCAGCATTCGCACTCTTTCCACATAACTTGCCTGCAACAACGTTTAAAACATTTCAAATGAACACTTCCTAGTGATTATAAAACCTAACCGACACCAAATGCATTTATCTGTGACAGACATTCAATGATAGCTTGTTTTACTCCGCGTTTTTGTTTTAAAAAGGTCAGTCAAGCCGCACCAGCTACGGACACAAAGACGAGATTCGCTAGCTAACCAGCAAGCTGACACTGACAGTCACTGACTCAGTCTACGCCGTAAAAAAGTGATAGATATATACGTGAATCTCGCCATTAAGTTAGCAACTAGTTAAAGTAACAAAAACCCGAGTGCTGGTATTGTCGATACATTTACAAGTTATCATTATTGACAAGTTTGTAGCAATCTGCTCCACTCAGGATAGGTTACATGATAAAGGGCAAGCTGCTGGACAGCGTCGATAGAACTAGGTGCTAGCTAGCTAGCCAGAAATCGAGCTAACAAGCGTTGAAATCTCTAGCGAAATTGCAAACTGAACCTCGTTATGAACGATAACGTACGCTAACTTCCCACTACAAAACATAAGAAAACTCACCTAATTTCCGTCACTTTATGTATCCTCCTTCGCGTCAGTTACTATGTAAGAATAGCGTTATGTTCCCCCAGATTTGCGTTGTTTGCGGACAGTGCCAGGAGATTATAAAGAACGAAATTGGGCTGTAATTGAGTGTGTGTTAGTTAGGCTACTACTATACCGCAGATTGAAGGAGACTCTTCTCAAGGTTTGTTCAGCTTCACTTCAAGGCACAAAAGTGACGTCAGCTAAAAGCTCCAACAATGCAAACTTTTGTCTGATTAATTAACTTAATTCATTGCTAGAAATGAGTGTAAACAGATACCAGACTATGCATTTGGTAGGTATTGTTTTATTCAACCTGGAAGCAATCTATGATTGATATTGCATTTCAACAAAATGCTGGATTCAGGAGTCTGGTTGGGAAAAGCAAATAAATCAAGTGAGCAACACATCACATGTAGGCTAAATAAACTGGTTTGGGGGTAATTGTGGTAAACTAATAAAGGTATATGCTGAGGATGAATGTGGAATGCAGTGGTGGAAAAACTGGGAAAAGATATGGATGGCAGTGTATATACACTGATTATGTATTTGTACATTAGGTCATTGCAATTATGTAACAAAATGCATAATTAATCAAACAATACGTGAAAAGATTACACAAACACTTTTTTTTAATCTGTGGGTGAACACTGTTTTTGTCTTGGGATCATACAATATGTGATAAATTAAAAAGGTACAGCTTGAAAGACTACACAATCACAGATCCATTTGAATATGTGAACCATTGGTCTTTTGATTACGTGTTTTAGGATAATTTGCAGTTAATACAGAAACTCAAAAGTCTTATCTGTTAGCACATCTACTAGAGTTGGCCAAAGACTGCCATCTGTGCCTAATTGTGTTTTTTCTTTCTTTGCAGAGCGGAGACCTTGTGACCTAGTCGGGGGATACAAAATATTACATTCAACAAACACTGTGAAAATGTAGATAGTTTATGTAGGTACTGTTCATTGAATCATCAAATTGACAGGGGGGGTGGAGGTAAAACAAATATGTTTGTGGTTCAATTTAACTAGAGTGCATATAAGAAGACATTTTAGATTTGGAAAAAAACATGTTTTAACGCTTTTATGAGACATATAGGCTACATTTAATCACCAAATCCTTCCATTTAATTGTTGATATGTTGCTTTTAGACAGATAGCATATATTCAGAGTGTGCCGAATTAGCAGCGAAAGCTTTGTGACTGTTCAAGGGAGCAAAATGCTTTTGAATTAAAGGAACTGTGGCTTTTACCTAAGCAAATTGTACATGCACTAGAAGTAATTGTATACACTAATTAAGGAACAAAGTCACTCTTGTATTATGTGGGGGGAGAAAGCGTATTCAGCATTGTGAATTTTAAACAGGTTTATTTGCTTGTTCACCATCCTTGGCCTCATTGATTTCCCCCCTTCCTCTGGGTCAGTAAAGACACTACATTCTGACGTCCTTAACTGGATAAAACAAGCTTGCCTGGATCGACAGAGATGGTGGGAGAAGAAAAATGATTTGATGATTGTCATTTTAATTGTATTGGATAATCTTCATTAGGGAGAGCGAGTGATGAAAGAGCTCAAAGCTGCATCAAGAGGCTTCACTGGCCAGGCCTTTTCACATGCAATGAAAATGTCAGCCTTTACCTCGGTCATTTGTAACACAATAAGTGCAAGTCCAATGAGTGCAATGCAAGCGGGGGGGGGGGGGCAAACAGTCTGTTTCGATAAAATATATTTTTAAAGAGTGTTGATTAGAACGTAGAATGAGATATATAAGTCTCTTTGGAGACTTATGGAAAACAAATAAATGTGCTAATTTGGTTTTAATGATTATTTTCCTGTCAGTCCATGGCAAGCCCAGGATACCCATCAGCCGCTGGGGCTGTGCTTGCCATTATCTATTTTCACCTGACACATTCAGATAATACAGATTGTAATAATCTCAGTACACAACTCCCTATAATTTCATTAAAAACCAGTCTCCCAGCACCAAACATACATTTAATTTACATGACGCAAATTCCCCTTTCAGCTAAAAACAGTGTAAATGCAGTCCAAGGTTTCTGTCCGTGATTAAATTCAGGGTTCATCTTGCTAGGCCTGTTTTAAAAGCCTAATTGTAATATATGCCATTAAGACAACAGTTTACTGGTGTTGACTAATTAACCTATAGTGAATTACAAGGTTCAGTTAAATTACTGTCTTAGTGCCCTACAAAACAGGGCTTTCACATTTTCAAAGCACGGTCTGTTTTTCATGCAACAATGGTTGCTAACTTTATTTTTCCATGGATGTTTTAAATATCACCCAGTTTGGGCAACTTAGAAGCTATTTAATCACATGAGCTTCAGGTGAATTATGACAATGAGGTATATATTGCCCTTTGAACAAAACAATACTGTCCAGATAGGTTAGAAGGGTTAATGATGACATACGTGTCTGTCCTGGACACCAACACTCTATGGTACTATGTGTCTATGGTACACCCTAGTGTGGGATCTTAAAATATTCACTCAAATGTTGCGTTGAAAATATTGAATGATGGTGTAACAACTGGAATGGTATCAGTGGTGGCATCCATCCAGACTGTTATACATTTTATTTCAGGGGATATCAGACACAAGTACCAAGGGAATTATTATTGGTCTGACAATTTAGGATAGAAGTGTGATTCCTTTTAACGACATAGGTATAAGTCAAATATTTATCCCTTCAGGTGTTCCAACGCCAGGCCAATTTGTCTGTGCTTACATCATAACATGTTACATGTCTTTGTAGCAGCGGGACTGGGTGATAAACATTGCATTCAAAATTACCTCTAAGTTTTGCACTCCTCAAAATATTTAGCAACTGCATCTAGCACACACAGGCAAGGCTTTAACGTGTGGCAATCACATTTACAAACATAATAGCCCTCCACGCAGAATTAAAAATGACATAAATAAAAGGAAACATCACCCACCCCATGATCAGGATTAATACAGGAGTGCGTTGGTGGAATAGAGATAGATCCATGCAACATACAAGATCAGTGACTAGGACCTGTCATCTAAACATTGTAAAATCCCACCAGAAAGTGTACTCATTTTACATGTACTTCACATAAGAAGAAGCATTCCCAGCAAATTATAGACCCAGAGGAAAGAGAGAAATGACCAGGAAAATCTGGCATGGAATGTGCTACCAAGTAAGCAAAATTCATCCATCCATATATAACTATCACAAGAAAAATTACAGACCAATTTTGGCTCAGAATAGACTTTCTTATAAAAATGATTCTGCAGTGGACGGCCATGTAAATAGTGGCCTTTGTTTTTCCTCTGATAATCGGAGTATGTTCCTGGACAGTGAATGGAGGGGAAACGTGAGCCTGCTAGAACATGGGAAACGTGAGCCTTCGAGAACATGGGAAACGTGAGCCTTCGAGAACATGGGAAACGTGAGCCTTCGAGAACATGGGAAACGTGAGCCTTCTAGAACATGGGAAACGTGTTCATGCTCCACACTTCTGTCTACAGGCACCTTTGTTTGAAAAGGCAGGAGAGGGGGATGATAGTGAATACTAAAGAACCGAGTTGAAATGTAATGAAATAATTGAGTTTGAAAAGAAACCTGGATTTGACTGTGGTAAAACCTGATACTTAGAAGGAAAATAATGATTTGGATGAAATAATTGATTTTCGGTATGAGAAATCACATGAATCAAAGAGTAGATTAAATTATTGGCATCAGAAATGTTTGAACGTGTGAATTTCAGGGAAATATTTCAGGAGTGTTTTACAAGTAGGCAGAGCTTATGAAATATTCACGAAATTGTGAGTACATGTACTATAAGCGCTGCATAAAATATTGAACATTTCAGAGTAATTGTTGGCATATTTGTAGTGAGCTTAGCATCTTTTGTCCACAAATGAATGCAACAATACACATATTACTTGATAACCTGTAGTGAACAGCAGTGGCTCTGTGCATCCCATTTTCATACCAACTGTTAATGTCATATCTTATTTATGCATACCACTGTCCCTTTTAATTAGCAATTTCAGGTCAGTGCAAAGCCCATCCTCCTCCAAGCTGTGGCAAGGCAGACGTGTGAATGAAATGCCTTCAGTGTTATTTGATCGAAATTAGGCCATTACAGCCATAATCATAATGGCAACAGTCTTTACATAATGTATGCTCTCCAGAAACGATCCATCTTGGGGTGAAACAGCAACACTTGTATTGAGGAAGCAGCAGAAAAAAATGAAAACACAAAAGCATAGATCTGTCTGGAAAAATAAAGTACCATGCTAGACAAGGTAATTATAATGTAAGCTGGTCCCATCATAGAAAAATACTCAAGCTAGGCTTTTTTTTTGCCCACATTAATGCTACAATTAATTATGATAATCGCTTCTGGGCATGAAAACAAACATACATTTTAGAAAACCTGGCCTTGCACTACATCTACGAGATATATAAAAAAATATATATAAAAATGTGTGTACTGTTTAATTTTGGGACCACTTCTATAATAAATGGCTGAATTGATCTGGCATTACTGTTAAAACCAAAGACAAAGCAAAGTTAATAAAATTGATTGTCAATGGATTCGTATAAACATTTAAAATGGTCTCTCGGCTCCAAAAAAATTAGCTTAAGCTCTTGGGTTGGGTTCAAATAGCATAGTTTTTCTAACATACTCAAAACCATTCTAAAAGCTTCATTCAAGGTTCCTTTCATGGAGAACTGCATTCACAGCAAGCTGCTATTGTATTCCTATCTAATGCATTATGCTTTGTTGAATATTCATAGCTGCCTTGTCCAGAGCAAGGAGGGTGAAACAGACTGGGTCCTGGGAAAATTGTGGTGAAGTTGGGTTGAACAAGTCACAAAGCATTCTTCTGTGATTGCAAGACATCTGCTGAAATCCCATCCAGACATAGGGGCATTTCTAATGTCTGTCTGCACAGTCTATTTCTAGGATGTATTGTTGTATGTAACCCCTTGGCAAAAAAAAAAAGAAAGAAAAGATGATCATACTGACAATTTCAATTGGACTCATCTGCAAGCCACAGAGGGCCATGATTAGAAAGGGATAGTGAATATTGTGAACATAATATTCTGTTTAAATGCATTTTGTCTGAAGGATATGCATTCATAATATTGAAATTTATCCATAGTGCCTCCATAGCAAGAAGTATACATGTTGTGCATGCTTGTACATTTTTCAGGTGAATAAGCACAAAGTAACTTGAGGAGCACTGAGGAAAATGCCCAATTAAAACAGTTTAAGGACTGAAATATACCTTTTCCTAAGAGGAACTATGGGAGTCCTGATGTATCACATTACAAGAAAAACACTCCTCTGGGCCTTGTGTTTTTCCTGACCGGATCATTTGTTGTTCTTAGTTGCCATTTGATCTGTGGGATTAGTTACTGGTAATCTATGTTCCTTCAACTGAACTTTGAATCAGGATGGGCTAGCTTTGTTTAAATCTAGATACATGGCCATGCCCTACTCAGTAAAGTTAAAGCCTATACTTTTGAAAACAGACTGCATGCTGCAGTTGAAAAACTATGCATTTGAACAGACTTTTCAACCAATCATATAACCGTTTTTTCCCACAAACTAGCACACGTGCCATAAATCAAACTGAACAGATAGCAGCCCGGAATATTTATCTTAATCAAGTTCAATACTTACACTTGATCATTATCATAATCTCTACCTGAATAATCTAATTATTCTACAATTAGATTAGACAATTATCAAATTGTTGTTTTTTACATTTAAAAAATATACACAATGCATGATTACCTCAAAGAGTTTATGCAATCTGTTTCTGTTGCTGTTCCTGGAAAGTGCAGGCTGGAAATGTGATCCACTGTCCCGCCTAGTGGCCAAGCTCCTAAATCAGCTATATTATGAGTTCTCTCCTGATCTTACCCTGTGAGATGTCAGATGTTATGGATCTCGAACTGTTGACATCACCATTGGACGCTTGCTGGAGGGCTACATGGCCAAAATGTACATACATTCTCCAGATGGAAGTTATTTTCTAGGAGCAAAATATATATCTCTTAATCCGAAGGTAAGGAACAAGGACAATTGGGTTGTATTCATTAGTGTACACCATTTCAAAGCGTACCAAAACGCTTTGCAATGGAAACTGAAAGTGAGTTTTACTTATTAGACAAATTCAGATAGATCCATCGCCCATAAGTAATTTTTGTGCCTAATGAATACTACCCTCTAGTGCCATGGCAGAGCCAGGACAGGTTTTCATACAGATGGAGGGTCGGTGCGATACTTCTCATGCCTGACAGATGACAGTGATTTATAATATTAAATATCCCTTAAGGAGTAATTAGAATGTCCTCAATCCGGTGTCCTAATTCATCACCCATTTAATTATGCATTGACAGATGTATATTTAGCTGTAAAGTTCTGTAACGATCTGAGGAATGGACAGAATAATGCTGATATGGATATGGTTGACATCACTTCAGATTGTTCAAGTGTTGCACTTTTGGGTTAGGTAGGTTTGCAAAAATCCCAGAAATTGGAATTGGGGTGGGGTCCAAAAATCCAGGAGTCCTCCAACTGTGTTTTCTGGAAAACCTGGACATTTTGACACTTACTGGAATTTTGAAACCCTAGGGTTGGGTAGGATTCTTCTCATACAGTACTTTATATAAGGTATTTCCATGCCTTTGGGTTAAAAGGTTGAAGCCCCTCCTAAAGGAAAGGAAATGCAAACCAATGTATGAGGGATTACTTTGAGATTCCATTGACAAACTATGTAACACAGTCATGTCAACTTGTGCCATGTTTACCAAAATAAGCAACAAGTACAGCAACTACATCAACTGCATGTACAGTCTCAAACAAGCACAATCTTACAACATTTGCCCACAAGAGGAGATGCTCACATACAGGGTACAAAACATTAGGAAAACCTTCCTAGTATTGAGTTGCATCCCCTTTTGCCCTCAGAACAGCCTCATTCCGTCGGGGCATGGCCTCTACAAGGCATTGAAAGCGTTCCACATGGATGCTGGACATGTGGACGACAATGCTTCCCACAGTTGTGTCAAGTTGGCTGGATATCCTTTGGGTGGTGGACCAATGTTGATACACACAGGAAACGGTTGAGAGTGAAAACCAAACAGCGTTGCAGTTCCTGACACAAATCGGTGCACCGAGCACCATACCCCTTTCAAAGGCACTTAAATATTGTCTTACGCATTCACCCTCTGAATGGCACACATACACAATCCATGTCTCAATTGTCCCAAGGCTTAAAAATCCTGACATCAATAAGGGATCATAGCTTTCACCCGTTCAGTCAGTCATGGAAAGAGCAGGTGTTCCTAATGTTTTGTGCACTCAGTATAAATCAAACATAGGACAGGCAGGCTCAAAACTCACAAGTAGCCTCGGACTTCAGGCATCAACAAGAATGGACTTGAAAGGGGCCTCCCGAGTGACGCAGCAGTCTAAGACACTGCATCTACAGATCCTGGTTCGATTCCAGGATGTCCTTGTCCCATCACACTCTAGCGACTCCTGTGGTGGGCCGGGCGCATGCACGCTAACACGGTCGCCAGGTGTACAGGTTTTCCTCCGACACATTGGTGCGGCAAGCTTCCGGGTTAAGCAAAGAGTGTGTCAAGAAGCTGTGCGGCTTGGCAGGGTCGTGTTTCGGAGGACGCACGGCTCTCGACCTTCGCCTCTCCCGAGTCCGTATGGGAGTTGCAGCGATGGGACAAGACTAATTACCAATTAGGGAGAAAAAGGGTTAAAACATTTTTTTTTAAAGAATGGACTTGGTCACACGAGACCAGCTCACAGGTGATGCCCAAACTTTATTGTGTGTAACAAACAGGGCTTAGTTTAAGCCAAATTAAACAAATATAGCAAGGTAATCAGCAAAACGCTTTCAAATACATTCATAGAACTTCAGGGATGTAGTGCTGACAAAACACCATTTAAAAGGACCACTCCTCAAACTGTAACATATCACTAATGCATTAGTAAAACCACTGACCATATTCATGAATTAGAGTTTGGATTAATAGCTTTGTAAAATATGAATTATGAGTGTTTATTCAGGTAGTCCCACCAAGGACATTG
This sequence comes from Oncorhynchus masou masou, assembly GCF_036934945.1. Classification (NCBI taxonomy): domain Eukaryota; kingdom Metazoa; phylum Chordata; class Actinopteri; order Salmoniformes; family Salmonidae; genus Oncorhynchus; species Oncorhynchus masou. Next base: position 39,732,350 of record NC_088240.1, on the reverse strand, counting down.
TTAGAGAAAGACAAAACGATCCTCACTCAAAAATGTTGTTTTCTCCCACGAATAGAAGTTCATACATGTCATTACAGACTAATGCACAACAAATCATATCTATTATAAACGTAATCATCTGTAGAAGCCTTTCACAGCACACAAACAACAATGGGACACAGGATTACAGATCCCTTGCTGAGAAAAAAAAATGCACACTGGTTGAAATGTGTCTCTTTGACCTATTTTACAAGCCTTGATCTGTTTGTTTGAGGTATGAATGATGGATTAGTCCCTCTGTACTTTCAATGACTTGTATTCATCTCATATTGAGAACTAAGAAATTCAAAGTTCTGACACTAGGGTAAGAGACACATTGAAAAGTATGAGCACTTACAAGGGCAATACAACATAAAGATGTGTGAATGATAACATATGTCAGACTCGCCATGCGGTACAAAGATCGCCAACTTTATGCAGACAGAAGACGTCGGGAGACCCAACTTCTTTGACGATTGAAACACGTGATTCTCACAATTCAAAAGAGGATCGAATTAACGGCATGCAACGCATTCAGTGCGTAGGCTAAATGTCATTTGACAACATATTTTCGTTCGTATCCTGCTTGGCTAGCACAACAAAGAAGAAGAAAAAGAGCAGACTGACCCAATACCCACATGGGAGCCCATTCAGACAGGCAAAAGTGCAAAGGACGGGACATACTGTGGCACTAGTTGGTGGTAAAAGTGTTGCTACGCATGTCATTCCATAGCAGGATGTGATTTTACCTGTCAAAGCATCTCTTCGGAACAATGGAACCAGTCTTAATTAAGAGGGTCACCTTTTTCTCTCTAGGCCTCTCCTCCAACAGTGACTCCACACAGCAGAATCTAAGAGCAGGATCTCCATTAAGCCATGTCATCAGCCTCCTCTGTCTCCTCTGTCTCGTCGGTCTCCACTAGGCAGGCCTCGTCAGAGGTGGGAGCCCTGAACGGGGGGTGGTACTCGAACGATGCGAGGACGGCACCAAATTGGTGCTTCTGGTGCAGGAACCAAAAGACTGCCGAGATCCCCATGATGGCGACCACACTCAGAATGACCAGAGCCGAGAGCAGTGGACTAGTAGCTGAGCAGGACATAAACAATGCAGGGAGAGAGGTTACCATTGATCTTACTGTATGGCTATTTAAGAACAACAAAATAAAGGGAAAATGGCTTTGCTTCACTTACCGGGTTTGCCGTTTTTCTCTGCTTCTGAAAAATAAATGAACAATATATTAGTGAAACATAACTAAAAATAACTCATATGAATGAAAATAACAACATCTGTATACACTTGTTGATCAAATTGTCAAAACAACACATGGCTGCTACAGTGGGGCTATGTCCGTCCACTGGTCTATGTCGGCGGGAAATGAACATTTTCTGTGTTTGGAGGTTATTTGAAGGCTGCCCACAGACGATGTACGTTATGGGGTGTCCCGAGTAGAAAGACAAATGCTGCTAAAAAAAAATACAAAAATAGGGCCTTACTTTCAGCAGTCTCACAGACCACTCCATTCTCTAGGTTTTCAACACAGCTGACTTTCTCCCACTCCCCTGTGGTGCTGTGCATTGCCACACAGGTGTCCATGGGAATCAAGTCAGGCGAGCTGGAGCTGTTCCCCCAGTTCTTAAAGCTCAGGCCCGTCTCATCTTGCCACTTAAAGTCCTCATCTTATCAAACAGAAAAAACAAGACATCAAAATTTGAAAAATAGCAATTACTTCACTTATTCTCTCTCCCGCTGTTAATTTGACTTTTCTTTCCTTCATAAGCCAAACAAACCTTGTCTGAAAGAAATAAAGTTATGCACAGTCAAAATAACCCTGTTCGAAGAATACCAGTGGTGTCGGATTTTTTCCCGATAATGTATAGATGCTTTTTATACTGAAGATCAAGTTCATAACTTCCCTTACTGGGCTGATGAGACAGCGGATTGCGCAGTCAGATGGAACAGAGTAAATCGGCTAAATCTATGACATTAAAATGCCTGTGGTAACTTGTGGAATAGACACCGTCTGGAATGTGCTTTTAACCAATCAGCATTCAGGATTAGACCCACCCATTGTATAATATGGATTATGCCAGCCGGTGACGTAACCACATTATGCGGTACAATCACAAAATAGGGCAAAGTAGCCTTCATAATACAGAGGTGCCATAATTTCAGAATAAATATCAGTTCTTACTTACTGTCACTGTCATAATACATGCCCAACCACACATGGATGTTGCCTTTCCACACCTGCGGACTGTACTTGATGATGAAATCATTCTCCTCTGCACTTTGGACACTCACCAATTCTAAGAGACAACACAAGACAATCTGTTGCAATTGAAAAACAAACATTGAGAGTAGTTTAAAATGGTTAAATTAAATCAAAGCCTATCAGCTAAATCAGGAATGGGCAAATTTGAGGGGATGGGGGACACAAAAATGCTGAACTCATCATGGGGGCCACAGTGATTCACAGGTCTGCATACCTACATCCATACATGCAGTCAGAGCTGGCCTTAGCCTTCTTGGGGGGAGGCACAAAGTGAAATTTACAAGACGAAAACTGCTTATGCACAAGCTAATTTCGAAATTGCACCTTGTGTATTCTACTACTCTAACTTTGAATAGTTGAGACCCCAACAGTTTTTTGTATAATTTTTTGTGTCTTTGGAAATTGATCCCTGGGACTATAATGATAAAAAAAAGTTGCAACATATTGATGACTTGTAAATACCATGTCCTGAGCAGAGAGACTTCGCAGCTGCAATCGTATAACTTTTAGCCATGTCTTCTTCTCCATGGACAAAGTGGTAGCATCTATGTCCAAAAGGTACCCAGGTGCGCCCATCTGCAGGACAGTCTGTGGGGAGAATTAATCATTAGACAAAACCACTAGTCTCAATCCTCATTTTCAAACAAAGTAAGGTGTCCCTGGTCCTAACCTAAATTTCCAACAGCTCACCGAAAACAAGTCAAGCAAGAGCCACCAGTGTTATCAGTTGGGATGTGGTTGGTGTAACGAAGTTAATTAAGAACGTACCGTAAGCCCACTCCACAGCTAGATTGAAATGTCGTGGATGGAGCCATCCAATTGGTACCTTTTGGGTGGCTCAAACCGTTGGAAAGTTGTCAAGGTTTGTTATGTGTGTTAAGAAAGCAGAGTTCCCAAGTTTGAGCCAGGTATGAGCTGAATCAAGCGACATGACATCCATGTTGAGCTGCTAAGCAAGCAACATGACATGCATAACAGTGATGCCGTGATCCGGATGCGCAAATTGGCTCAGTTCAACAGCTGGGTTGGATGCAGCTGTAACACCGGCAAACAAGGATGTTTGGAGTGATTCTTCACAAAACCCAGACACAATATTTATCCATCGAATAGTCCTTTGGAGGAAGGATTGTTGACATTTGTATCTAAAAGCATAATTGAGAAATACTTGATCGAAGCTGGTATATTTATGACATTTAAGACTCCATAGTGTTTCATCTACAGGTGCTACAAAGTGTCAGATTAAGCTTTACCGCTTGCTCTAATAGGAGTAGTATTTTGATTTCTAAAACTTTTTTTTTACATTTAATTTATGAATATTCCAAAATATAAACATGAATATTGAAAATAAAATAGTTTTGATTTGGCTAATTGTTCTATTTTTTAAAGAACATAATATACTCTACTTACAAGTGGGATCTCTGCTGCTTTTAGAGTTACAGGTATGATCGTATTTGTATGCATTACCAACAGTGTGAATGTGAAAATTGATTTTTTTTAAATGGTCACCTCTGACATTGCACAGGATGCGCAATGATGCAAGTAAAAGGAGGGCTGGGATTGGTTACATTGCCTACCATGCCAATTTATTTATGTCTTTTTTTATATAACCTTTATTTAACTAGGCAAGTCAGTTAAGAACAAATTCGCATTTACAATGACCGTCTACACCGGCCAAACCCGAACAACGCTGAGCCAATTGTGCACCGCCTTATGGGACTACCAATTACGGCCATTGTGATACAGCCTGGATTCGAACCAGGGTGTCTGTAGTGACATATCTAGCACTGAGATGCAGTGCCTTAGACCTCTGCATCAACTCGGGAGCCCAAAGTATTCGACGAGGATGGGAGAAAATGGGCCATAACCTTAAAACTTGCAGTGATCCCACTCTTTTTTTTTGTCTGTGTTTCTTGAGGAATCATGTACTTTTTTTTAAAGCAAGAGAAGCATTAAGTACTTTTAAAGCCACCGTCTGGAGGTTGTCCAGTAATTTCAAATAATTAAATATACCCTTTAAATTTAATGTATATATACCTTCGTGAGATTAGTGCAATTGCATTATCTTGACAGATAGAAATCAAGTGCTATGTCAGCGAAAATATCATGGAGTAAATAGTTTGTTTACATTTTGTAGGTGGGCCCACTTTGACATTATGCACATTTTACAGAAGACGATTTGAAGACTAGGCTACAGTGCCTTGCTACCTTTATGTGGACACATATTGTTCGCTTTAACAGTATACCTCGATGTCTGAATTATAACGTACATTGTTACAAGCCAAATTATGAGGGCAGCTTTATTCGTTTCTAATAATATATTTGGCATGTAACCGAATGAAAATATAAATCCCTACAAAAAAACACATGCGGACAAGATGTTACAATGTCGTTCAGTAAACTTTTGTCGAAATGTTATCCCGTTACACGTTTAAACTGAAAGCACAACAAATACTTCAACTTTCTCGAACAACACGAAGTGAGCATTTCCCATCCACTTAATATAATAACATTAAACAATAGTTAATTATCTCAACTTACCACCAGCTAAAGTAGATTGCCAATAAACAACAACAAAAAGGAGATTGCATAAGGATAAGGGGCGAGGGTGACATTTCTTCATTGACTCCATGTCCGCGAACTCCAACTCATGGCTCCGAAGTTTTTCAGAGCTTCATACGTCAGCATCTCACATTGAAATGTAACCCCACCTCTAGAGTGCCCGAATTATCATGCTCCCTCAAAAAGTAGACCGGAGCAAAGTTCAGACTCAAGAGTGGTTGAAGCGTTTCGAAACAAATGATCATGCTGAAACTCATTTGTGAATTGCATGATATTGCATAACTGCATACTGTTGACATTATTAGTGAAGTTGAAGAATAATTACATTCGATTTCATTTTCAATTGCTTTATTATGGATTGTGGAGAAGGATATTTGGTTATGTTTTGTTTTGTCACAGGAGTAGGGGTCCCATGAGGATATTGGTTTGGAGAATAACCCATAAAGCCTCTAGGTGGTGCCATAACTGCATAAATGTCTAGATTTCAGTGATTGCAACCCAGTGGTGTCACATTCTGCCTAGAGTGCCTCATTATGTTTTGAAAATTATACAGTCACACAGGAACATGTTTTATACATTAATTAATCTGAAATTAGTGAGCAATTGGATGTAAATATGAAGCACAATAAATTCCATGAAGTTGTAGGTTGTATAGCCCGATCCTTACTTGTAGGCCTACCATGACTTAAATGATGAATAACATTATTGTCTCATTATTTAATGCAAAACTCCCAGTGATTCTGCTGAGTTGACCAGGATATGGCTGAAAAAACAAGATGCGAGACTTGAAGAAGTGAGAAGACCGTTGGTGAGAGATGGAATGGCAGAGTGCTCAGTGGGGTACGTGAAAGCCAGTTCTCGACAAAAGAAGATTAGAGACACTGCATTAATAAACAAGACAAAATCAACAGGGAGCATAGACGCAATGTCTGCTGCATGTCCGCTCCAAAAGTTATTTGGCGATGCCAGAAATTCTTTGGGGGTTTAATAACATCCAATCTGCATAGTTGGGACTTGGAAGATATTTAATATCAATCACCACACATGGGCTATGGACAAGACTGTGATTGATATCTCACACGTACTTCATATGTAGGGGAGAATGGGGTAAGTTGAGAATATCTTTATTCAGCATCACTCTGTCAAGGGAAATATATAATTTTTTCTAACAAAGATATCTACATATATTTCAGGATGTTGTGTATCCCTAGAAAGAATCAGAATTAATGTAAGCATTACAATTCCCAAAAAGTTGTTTCTTGGGGTAAATTGTGCCGCAAGACAGGGTAAGTTAAGCCACCTACACATTTCTATACTCAATGTAATATTACCACCACCATCGTTATTTCCCAAACACAATTCAACACAATCACAATGTTTTTTTGTCTTTAATAATTTTAAGCACCTTTTAACAAAGGCTTAACACCTAACAAACACTTTGTACTTAAAAAAACAACACTTTTAACATAGCCCAGGCCCTGTTGGTACCTCATATTCCAGTGATAATGCCTTGCGTTATGCCAGGGAAAAAAACACATACATTTGCTCAACTTGCTATTGGCTCAACCATTGGCTCAACTTATCCCAATAGACTGTCAAATGGCTATAGAAATGAAAACATTGTGATTTTAGAGACACAAAGTAACAACAGCCTATGATTAAAGGGACTGCAGTCAATCTATTACTAGGCTCACTCCGTCATCATCATTATCATTAGGCTATTTACATCATTCAAATACAATCTAATCACATGCACAATTCAATAACCCTCCATTCATTCATTGACATCGGTGAGGAGAGATATATTGGTTTTAACAACAACATATATCTAGGACCAAGTTTGCTTGCGTCTTGCCTGCGTCTATTTGCGAAGAAAATACATTATTTATAGCTCTAGATATAGTATAGGCTGTTTTTAGCCTTCAGCCTTCATATACTGTAACCATATGAATGAATTGATAGACAATATTCTGGTGAGAGGAGGGCAGTGAACTATTGAACTATTAACAGAATATATTTACAAAAGAATACACACACACACACACACACACACTCAATCAAGGGGTTTTCTTTAGTTTTGCAATTTTCTACATTGTAGAATAATAGTGAAGACATCAAATCTATGAAATAACAAATATGGAATAATGCAGTAACCAAAAAAGTGTTAAACAAATCAAAATGTGTTTTAAGTTTGAGATTCTTCAAAGTAGCAACACTTTGGGTGGGCCATCATTGTAAATAAGAATTTGTTCTTAACTGACTCGCCTAGTTAAATAAAGGTTATATAAAAAAAACATTTAAAAATAATTTGGCTTGATGACAGCTTTGCAAACTCTTGGCATTCTCTCAACCAGCTTCACAAGGAGTTCCCACATATGCTGAGCACTTTTTGGCAGCTTTTTATTCACTCTGCGGTCCACTCTGTAAGGTCATCTGATGCAGCACTCCATCACTCTCCTTCTTGGTCAAATAGCCCTTATACCGCCTGGAGGTTTGTTGGGTCATTGTCCTGTTGAAAAACAAATGATAGTCCCACTAAGCACAAACCAGGTGGTAGCCATGCTGGTTAAGTCTGCCCTGAATTCTAAATAAATCACTGACAGTGTCACCAGCAAAAGGACCCCCACACCATCACACCTCCTCCTCCATGCTTCACTGTGGGAATCACACATGCTGAGATCATCTGTTCACCTACTCTGTGTCTCACAAAGACAAAGCGGTTGGAACCAAAAATCTCAGATTTGGACTCATCAGACCAAAGGACAGACTTCCACCTGTCTAATGTCCATTGCTCATGTTTCTTGGCTCAAGCAAGTCTCTTATTATTATTGGCGTCCTTCAGTAGTGGTTTCTTTTCAGCAATTCGACCATGAAGGCCTGATTCACTCAGTCTCCTCTGAACAGTTGATGTTGAGATGTGTATGTTAGTTGAACTCTGTGAAGCATTTATTTGGGCTGCAATCTGGTGCAGTTAACTTTAATGAACTTATCCTCTGCGGCAGAGGTAACTCTGGGTCTTCCTTTCCTGTTCAGCCCCCATGAGAGCCGGTTTCATCATAACGCTTGATGGTTTTTGCGACTGCCCTTGAAGAAACTTCTAAAGTTCTTGAAATGTTCTGTATTGACTGACCTTCATGTCTTAAAGTAATGATGAACTTTCATTTCTTTTTGCTTATTTGAGCTGTTCTCAAATCAAATCATCATATCAAATTTTATTGGTCCCTTACACATAGTTAGTAGATGTTATTGCGAGTGTAGCGAAATTCTTGTGCTTCTAGTTCTGAGAGTGCAGTAAAATCTAACAAGTAATCTAAAAATTCCACAACTACCTAATACACACACATCTAAGTAAAGGGATGGAATGAGAATATGTACATATAAATATATGGATGAGCAATGACCGAGCGGCATATTTCTTGACAAAATATGGACTTGATCTTTAACCAAATAGGGCTATCTTCTATATACCACCACTACCTTGTCACAGCACAATTGATTGGCTGAAATGCATTAAGAAGGAAAGACATTCCACAAATGAACTTTTAAGAAGGTACACCTGTTAATTGAAATGCATTCCAGGACTACCTCATGAAGCTGGTTGAGAGAATGCCAAGAGTGTGCAAAGCTGTCATCAAGGCAAAGGGTGGCTACTTTGAAGAATATCAAATATAAAATATATTTTGGTTACTACACTTTTTTGGTTAATACATGATTCCATATGTGTTATTTAATCGTGTTGATATCTTCACTATTATTTTACAGTGTAAAAAGGAAAAATAAGGAAAAACCCTTGAATGAGTTGGTGTGTCCTAACTTTTGATTGGTACTGTATCTATATATATAAAATATTCTGCCCATACCAATACATTTATTTTAGGCCATAACTGAACCAATTTATGTAGGCTATATAAACAATATTTTGCCCATATCAACGAATTTATAGGCCTATACAATATTTATAGCCATACGTGATTGAATGAAAAGCAGTGAACATACCTGTCCACATGAACGAATGTAGGCCTATATAAAATATAAATAGCCATACACGATTTAATGAAGAGCAGTAAACATTGTTTCACATTCTTTCATAACAAATTCATGAACACAACCAGACGATAGTAAACATGCACAACATTCTTTCACATTGTTTAATATCATCCTTAAGATTGCGACAATCTAAGTAACATAATAAAAAAAACATCAGTTTAAGCTAGATATGTCTGTTTTTTTTTTTACATGGGCTGTGTCTCAATCCACCGCACCCGCATGTCAGCCTTCTGCATCTGCAGTGGAAGGGAGAAGGGTGCAACTGTAGCCCGCAATTCGGGCGTTCCTGCACGTGGGCAATCCTGTATATGCAGGAACCCCTCTTGATACTTCTATTGGTCAATTTATAAGCTATGACTCCAGTACATTGGTGGAAGGCAGGGACGCTCCAGTACATTGGTGGAAGGCAGGGACGCTCCAGTACATTGGTGGAAGGCAGGGATGCTCCAGTACATTGGTGGAAGGCAGGGATGCTCCAGTACATTGGTGGAAGGCAGGGATGCTCCAGTACATTGGTGGAAGGCAGGGATGCTCCAGTACATTGGTGGAAGGCAGGGATGCTCCAGTACATTGGTGGAAGGCAGGGACGCTCCAGTGCATTGGTGGAAGGCAGGGACGCTCCAGTACATTGGTGGAAGGCAGGGACGCTCCAGTACATTGGTGGAAGGCAGGGACGCTCCAGTACATTGGTGGAAGGCAGGGACGCTCCAGTGCATTGGTGGAAGGCAGGGACGCTCCAGTACATTGGTGGAAGGCAGGGACGCTCCAGTACATTGGTGGAAGGCAGGGACGCTCCAGTGCATTGGTGGAAGGCAGGGACGCTCCAGTACATTGGTGGAAGGCAGGGACGTTCCAGTATTGGTGGAAGGAACGGACTCTCCAGTACATTGGTGGAAGGAAGGGACTCTCCAGTACATTGGTGGAAGGCAGGGACGCTCCAGTACATTGGTGGAAGGCAAGGACGCTCCAGTACATTGGTGGAAGGCAGGGACGCTCCAGTGCATTGGTGGAAAGCAGGGACGCTCCAGTACATTGGTGGAAGGCAGGTATGCTCCAATACATTGGTGGAAGGCAGGGATGCTCCAGTGCATTGGTGGAAGGCAGGGACGCTCCAGTACATTGGTGGAAGGCAGGGACGCTCCAGTACATTGGTGGAAGGCAGGGACGCTCCAGTACAGTAGAAGGCGGTAATCCACCTTAACGTTGGATGCCAACAGCCGATAAACCCCACAGAAGAAGAAGATGCGGGGGCGATAACTGTAGCTGGTACACACCGGTAGAATGTCCTTTGCCCCTGCCTGTCGGGGACTGTTTTTCCCTCAGTTCTGTTAATGACACCAGGGCCGGTGTTCGGCAGGCGGGAGCGAACGACATTGTGTGCTAGCTTAGCCAGCTGCTCCTAAGGAGTACCCAGAAGGCAGGAGGCAGGGGCGACGCCGTGTCCTAGCTAGCTAACCATCAAGCTAGCTAGTGCACAGTGATGCTAGCACACAGTGTCACCCAGTCTCCCACCTGTTGTGTACCGGTAGCTAGCGGTAGCCGGGGGCAACACCTGTAGACAGTGTCCTTTGCCCTCGCCTGTCAGGCACGGTTTTGTCCGGTACACAGCAGGTGGGAGGTGGTCTTCTCACAGAAACGTCTGTAGTGTCCAAACGGTTTGGCCTACGGACTCTCGCGAACACAATGGTGTTCTCATTTTTGCTCCACATCCCCCTCAAGTCCCACAGGACTCATCTGAAGCCGGTAACGCTGATGTGCCAACTTCTGTCTGTAGCGTCTGAACTGTTTGGGCTACACTGTGGAAAGGGGAGACCTGTGGAAAGGGGAGACTCTCACGAACATGATGGTGTTCTCCGTTTTGCTCCATGATCCCCACAAGAGTCACGGGACTCTTGTCCCATACAAATGGATGAAAATACAGGGGTAGTTTGGTGCCAACAAAAATAAGGGGTTAAATATGCATCCAAAAAAACTCAAATATTTCTTGAGGTTTCTTATATCTCTTTGATATAGGACAGACACTTCAAAAACTTATTCCTTATGATTTTTTTTTACTGTTCTTTTTGCCATTTATGAAAGTGTTGTTCAATGTGTTTCTATGGGCTATAGCAGTAAAGGCTCAATATTTCTTTGATACCTAAAGGGGTCATAAAATTCCAAATCAAATACCTAAATGATCCATGGACCATCTTAAAACAATTCCATATCTTAGCTTAGTAAAAACCTTCCCTAACGGCTTAGACTTTTAGAGGTTAATAGCAATAGGCTACAACTGGCTTCACAGCTTCTCTGTGAAACTCAATGTATTGTAGCCTCACTTGGACAGTGTTCACTGTAAAAATAGAATGCATTGCAGCGGTACTTTGAACATTTGGACTATATTAGTCCACACAGCAACAAGGATGCACTTTCACGCTAGGTTTATTGAAGCTTATAGAGACCCTATAATTACAATTAAAGATAGATACAAGTATCATGAAACCTCTAACACAAAATGTTTTAATTTGACTTGGTGAAACTTTTTTTACCTGCTTACCCCTTTTTCCATGTGGGTTTTTCCTTCACACATTCCATTAAATGATGGCCTCTTCCTAAATAATTGGTCAAATGATTAATTCATTAATTTTTGTGTATGGTTTCCTAGAAACAAGGGCGGTTCAACTTACCACACTCTCCCCTACAGTAAATACGGATCTACAGTTATTATCTTCAGGAGCCCTCCAGGACCTGATACCGAGCAAATGTTTTAGATTGAACCTCTGTGAGTGAAGACAGAGCAGAAGAGCTATACACCCAGCCATTCAACGTCATCGGAATGTTAAATGTAACAGATCAAACTTAATGGTCAGATAGAAAGATCCCACTGTTAGTTCACTCTCCACTGAGATGCCGGAGGTTGATGTTTCAGAGAAGTCCAGAAAAGATCAAGAGCTCTTTGTCTTCTCCCTGTGTAAACGCCACATACTTTGGTGGAACAGAAGACATGATTTTTCGTAGACGGCAAAATCATTATACCTTTGTTGAGATGGCTCCTCTTGGAGAGCTGCTGTGCTGATATTACCTGCAGCCAGACGAAAGGGCAGAACGGGTAGTATGATATAGTTATGGTGGAGGCAGAAGGCGTGCCCGGCTTGTACAGTAGATGCAGCTGGCTGCAAGCCACAGACAACTGCAGCATGGATCTGGCCCCTTGTCGGTCTGCTGCTCATGGCTTCCCGTCGGGTGGCACCACACCCTGCAGGAGACCAGGAAGACCCATCTGCCAGTCCAGGGCCTGACCACTATGGTCCTCTCCAAGCTCCCGTCCTTCTATCCTCCCTCCCATCCACCTCCCACCCAGGCCTGGCCACAGCCCTCTCCAAGGCCCAGTCCCTCTAGCCTCCCTCCTGTCACCACTCACCCTGGTGGAGACAGGGACATGCATGTTAACACCGTGACCGGGAGATGGTGTTGATGATAATCTCTACACTGCCCTCACCCTCCGGGCTGTGAATGTGCTAGTGCCAAACACACTGTATGTCCAACTCAACAGAAGGTCTCTTCAACAGTAAGGTCTGTTCAGGCATTCTAATGACAGACTAGAGCAGTGAGTCCTGGTATATTGATTAGATTGCCTCCATAGCGGATTTACAAAACAGTGCACAAGATGAGAAATAAAACAGAAAAAAGTTTCATGATAAATTGCATTGCCAGAGTTATATGAATCAGGTTGGATTGACACGGTATGATTCTACCCCATTTATCCAATTTCCTTTTCTTGAGCCTGTCATTTGCAAAGGTAATGGACCTCATAGATAAGTTTCCCCTCTGTCGCGAGAGGAAATGTGTCACATATCTTCATTGTAAGAGAGAGCAGTGTCAATCCCAACTCTATGTGAGGGAAGGTCAGAGTGTCAGTGTGTTGAGACCAATGACTAGAATTCTCATGTGCTCTGAGGAAATTGCTACTGTAGGATTAATCTCACTCCCTGGCCTTGGTGAGCCAGTCGCTGTTAAGGAGACAGGCCTATACAGGCCACGTTGTACTGTCGCTCCAATCATTTCCTAAAAGCTTTTGGCTTTGTGAGGAAGATCCACAAGAAAAACACTGCAAAGGCTGTGTCAGCGGGAACTGCTGAAATTGTTTTCCTTCAGCACCTTATCTGTGGAAACAGAGGTCAAGGGTATCATTTACAAAAAGAGACAAAAATAAAAGGTTAATATATAATTCACTTTTCAAAGATATGCTTGTTTTCTGATATGCTTCAAATTTTTCTGGTCTTGACACATTTCACTGTAAGGAAATAAAATAAAATAAGCTAATAAAACTGTTTATTTAAATCTTCAAAGTCATATGTTTTCAATATATCCTTTAATTTGTCTTCCAATTGTTACTGATAAATGTAACTCTCAAAATGTATGTTTGTATAGAGCAGGAGCAGCTCCCATTGGTCAAATGAAGTACCTCCAATACAGACTCCACAGTGGACTGATTGGGTGGGGTGTTGATCAGCAAGAAAGAGGGAGGCAGTGAAACAATATTTTACATCCAAAAACAATTACTTCTGGGAATTCAGCCTGGACTGTTTTAGGCATAGAGATCCTATAACGTAAAGGATGGTAATTTATAATTATATATTTTTTTGTCATGTTGCTAGGAAATGAACAAGCTCTTCATAAGCAATTGTCTCAGCTCTGAGGGTGTATGTTTACTATGGGGAAGAATCCAGGGAAATACAACAGTCAGAGATCAATATAATACCACCTCTCCTCTCTTACACCAACCAGAAAGTCAAAACACAGAACAATTCCAATGGAAGTTTTTATTTTTAAAAAATTCGAAGAAATGAACAGAAATAACGCTTAAGTAACAATGTACTGAAAAAAATATTTTTGGCTTTAACAAACGCTACAAAACAAAAATATAGAGGAAAGTTTTCATAAACTGGACATACAAGTTACCACTGGCAAATGTGTGGCACATGTAAAAAAAAAAAAATATTATAGTATTTACTCTCATATAGATATCTCTATGAAAATCTTTTGTTTCTTCAAACGATCTGTACAAAACTTGTCTCTTCATAAATTACTACTTTTCAATATAACTGAATGACTGTTTAACATGATGGTTAATTAAATGAGCTTTTCCTTCTTTATGCACCCTTCCAACTCTTGACCCAGACGCAGTTTGGCACTTGGTTCAGACATTACTAGCAGCATAACCCTCACAAGAATTCAACAGTATTAGTTATCAGTCTCGGGCGTTTCACAGAAATCTCAAGTATCACAATGGCCCTTTACTTTGGTAACTCAACGTAAGCTGACTTCAGAGGAAATGCTGCTGCAAGTCTGTCTGGACTCTGACAAAGCAACAATGATGTTCTCAGGAGCACAGATCCAGGAAATACCACAACTTTCAGCTTTTATTTATCTTCAACCACTTTTATTAGCCTCTGGAATCTGGAATTGTGATGAAAGCAGCAGTTCTACTTTTGAAACTATGAAACTGAATTTCTGAACACAACTGAAACACGCTCAACGCACAATTTTCCTCCGAATGATTATAATAATACGTCATAAAAAATAAAACAATTATTGTGAAGAAACTCAAAAAGTACTTAAAAACAACCTGAAAGAAAACAAGTGTATATTGCCAGCTCCTGAGCATGGCGTTTGGTCTGGAAGGGCAGGCTGGACCTGCTAACCTGGCCCAATACAGAGGAGAAAGTAAACTCTGAGGTAGATAACTGGTCGGTCTGTGCAACCATCAGGCCAGAACATACCATCTATTGGCCAAAACACAGGCTTCTGGAAGACAACTTAATCATAAAGCCTGTTCAAATCTACTATGATAAAAAATTATCAAACTTTAGCAATAACATTCTGTTGCACAATGTTAAAACAAATTATTATTGTATTTTTTGAAATTTCATAGTTTCAAGCTGTCTTCTTTCCTGGTTCAATTCATTTTATAACGTTGCATTTTCCATTTTTCTGTAGTGACGAAATCAGTGTGTGGCACTTGTTGGATCCAAATTGTCCTTCATGCTTGTTTGTGTCCATATTTTCCCATAAGACGTATGACAACTGAATGTAAATGTACAAAAAAGGCACATTCTCCAAACTGCAATCTAGTCTGGCAAAAAGTCAATTACATCCTGGTTAGAAAGAGAAATTAAACTATTTCCTCAATTTACTAGCTCACAGTTCTTTGGTGAAGTAAATCATAATTGAAAGTGCCGAGCTTGTTTGTTTCCTATCAAAGAGCTGGGTGCAATAATATCTACATATTCATCTCAGTTTTCCCCAACTAATTTGATAAATCGAAGTTTGCCTCTTTGCATTTCAACTGAAAGTGAAAAAGAACAACAAAATCCCCCAAAAAGACACAACCACACCCTCCCTTATTCCATCCCCACCACTAGAAGCTAATTTTAGGCTAATCTACAACACCAAGTAATCAAAAAAAGGCAAGATTCAAAATGTGATAATTCAACAGAATTTCTAGCACATTCAAACAACCAGAGACATTTAAGGCCCTGTGATTATACAAACATTACATTCTATTAAAACATCATCAGATTTAGAGGGTAATTTCACTCTAAACATTTTTTTCTCAAAAACGTCTACTTTAGATTCATTTTCAGAGGGGAAAAGCAAGAACATTTAAACACAGCAGATTTATTTTGCTATATCCAAAGGAAAAGCCCTATTTCACTGATTTACAAGGCAATAGCTCTCACCATGACTTCCTCATTTCTAGCCTAGGAGGTTGCCTATACAGCTACTGTAGTCTAGATGGAAAGATCAATCTAGACCACTAAGATAAATCACTTTACAATAAGAAACATTTAACACGTCACCATAGCAACACTCACACAGCAAGCACAAAACATCATTTTCAAGATAAATAATACAACTTCAGAAAATTCTATTTCAGTACAAAATAAGAGGAAAAACTCAATTAAAATTATAAAAAAATATTAACAAAAGACATCTTTACTATCATGCACCATAAACAACAAGTCACATGATCCTCTATAGGTTCTTGCATCCATGTGACAATTCTTGGTAAAAAATAAACATTCTTTCTTTAGTAAAATACAACTACTTTTTCTTATTTTTTTAGAGAATTTGAATCATTTGATGAAATTAATCACTTATTTGCACCTCATGGGACATACCAAAATTGTCTCACTTGTTTTTCTTATCACAAACAAAAGTAAATCATTGCAGAATTCTGTACAAAATGGGGATAAATCCTTAACGCACAATCCATCACCAGAAGCAGCCATGATTGTTTCAACTGTCATCCCACTCTGTCTTCTGGGCTCCTACCACACCTGAGGACACAACCAAGACAGTCAAATGATTGTACACTCTGGTACTAAAGCCTTGTGCACATTTGCAGTTTGAAGTGACTTAAATCCTATTTGTTTGCATATCCGATTCGAGTCTGTTCTTTTTCCTGCAGTCTGAACAGCCAAAAAGCACATTGAATCCCATATTTCAAGCCACATTTCAAACCTTGAAAGGTCATTTGAAATCAGAAACAAATCTGATTCCTGGCCTTGCGACTTGTGTCTGAATGGTCAAATGTGATGTACTTGCCCTCAAGTGGTTTTTAGACTGTTATTTGGCATATCGTGTTGCTAGCTAGCTAGTTGACTGGTGTGGCTAGCAAAAAAGTACTCGTTTTGAAAGTTGTATCATCTTATCCTATGAGGCTTTAAAAGTGTTCTTACACTATGATTTTGAACATTCAAAGAAACTGGGAAACGTCCATGGCAGGCATTGTTGTTACGTTAGCTTGCTAACCTCTTGAGTGATAGGAAGCACGAGCACCACCTCTAATTAGCCTGCACCACTGCGCACACAACCGTCATTACTATGACAACTAGCCATGTCAGCAATTTACTGCTGTCTGAACACACACAAACCCGCGATTTGGTCACTTGTAACTTGCTGTTTGGTCAATCAGAATTTGAAAACTGATCATTAAGCAATAAGGCATGAGAACCTGGGGATTATCGTTGCGAATAACTCCCGACTAAGAGTTGTTCTTAGGCCCAATGTGGAGAGAAAGGCGAGGGGGAGTTTATAGGCTATGACGATTTCCAACATTAAAAAGAGTATGTTATGTTTTCATTAAAAATGTTATTTTAATGAGTAAATTCATTTTCTTTCATCCTTCCACCAGACGATATAGTCTGAGGAAAAGCCAGTTGTCAGTTCTGAGATTGTGAAGTTGCTAGCCAAACAGGTAGGCCATTCATTTTATTCATTCTATTTGCAATGGTTGCTATGCCAAAAAAATCATTGGCATGTAGCTACATAGGCTAGCTACTTTTTATTTTACCTTTATTTAACCAGTTAAGAACAAATTCTTATTTCAATGACAGCCTAGGAACAGTGGGTTAACTGCCTGTTCAGGGGCAGAATAACAGATTTGTACCTTGTCAGCTCGGGGGTTTGAACTTGCAACCTTCCAGTTACTTGTCCAACGCTCTAACCACTAGGCTACCTGCCGCCCCACTTCTGCTTTGCTAGCTAGCCAACTAATACTAACTCACAATCACACCCGGCAGCTGAAATGACAGCAGACTCCGTGCATTGGTTTGTTTTACCTTTGTTTCTATTGCCATTTCTATGGATATATCCACTCTAATGATCCTGATAAATGAATTCGCCTGGCTCAGAGAAACCGTCAGTCTCTTTTGGACATGTTCATATGGCACAGGAGAGATTGCAACATTGTTGCATATGTCAGAGAGGCAGGCAGCAAAGTTTAGACAAACCTAATGCTAGGCTTACACGCATGGGGAAATGTACATTTTAGTCATTTAGCAGACACTCTTTTCCAGCGCAATTTACAGAAAGGGGTGCTAAGATTTTTTTGTACTGGTTCCCCGTGGGAATCAAACCCACAACGCTGGCGTTGCAAGCGCTACGCTCTACCAACTGAGTCACATGGGACCATAAGGTCTTAATGCCTTTTGCCAGGGGAGATTACGTTTATGAACGGCCTGGCTGGGCTGTGGCACAGTGGACGCGCATTGACAATTGACATGGAACTGTTAACAGGCATTACCTGGGGATTGTGGTGAATAACTCCCTGCTATCAACCAATCAGCATCCAGGATCCAAACAAGCCACTTCATAATATAAAACATTTACCCACAAAAATATAGGCTAGGCTGAAGACCCTGGTCCCAAATGGCACCATATTCCATATGTAGTGCACTAAGTCTGACCAGAACCCTATCTACATAAGGAAAAGATCACACACTGACTGTACCTCCGTATTACTTGGTTTGTTGGTAGGTGTAAGGGGAATGATCACTTGATGACTCCACCTGTTGTTGCTGACTGTTGTCCTGGAAGGAAAATGAAGCAGTTTACCATCTATAAATACATGAAGTGTTATCTACATGAATGACCTCTTTAATCTAGCATCTATAAACAGTAGTAAGTAGTAAGTATAGCTAAAATCATATGGGCCAGTTTCACAGACCTAGTCCTGGAATAAAAATCATTCATAATGGAGATTCTCCACTGAAATAACTTTTGAGTTCAGAACTAGACCTAATCTGTGTCTGGGAAACTGGCTCTATAGGTACAGCTAAGGTACAGGACAGCATAAAATATGATTCATGAATAGTAAGTTAATCACAAACCTCCACTGGAATATTTGTGGCCTGCATGTGTGTGTACTGGGGAATATAGGCTCCTTGCATAGAGTTTGCAGCCATGTACTGCACAAGGAAGGACAGAACTGTGTTAGCATACATCCATCTAAAATGCACTATATACAATACAGATTCCGACATCAAATGTACTTCTGGGGCCGTATGTAAGCATCTCAGAGTAGGAGCACTGGTCTAGAATCAGGTCCATGTTATCTTATTTATTAGGATCTAAAAGGCTAAACTGATCCTAAATCAGCAGTCCTACTCTGAGATGCTTGATACATACGGCCTTCGCTCTAATTATACAACACATGAACACAGTTTAGACGTATTTGACCCTGTGACCCCAGATCTCTCACCGTTCCTGTGCTACCCATGGAGAGATGACTCATCTGCTGAGTGAGAGGGCTCATCATGGATGTAGGCTGTAGTGACATAGTATGGTCCATAGAGGGCGATATCACCGCTCCCTGGGACAGAGAGTGTGAGAGGATGAGAGCACGGTAGCAGAGGCACACAGACATTAATGGATCCTATATTTCTTTGTATGTATAACAAATAAACGCTACACACATCCATGAATACCATGCAAGATCAAAATGTCAGAAACAGAGGAGTGAGAGACAGTGTAAGAGAGAAAGAAGGACAGACCGGCACGCTAATTCCTATGTAGTGCACTCCTTTTGACCAGAGCCCTATGGAACCTGGTCAAAAGTAGTCCACTGAAAAGGGAATAGGGTGCCATTTGAGACGCAGCCATCCTGTTAAGTCTCTGGAACTAGTCAGGGCAGATAGGTGGAGCTGGAGAACGTTGGAATAATACCTAGATTAAACCCTTCCCTTCCTGAATCATGTATCATTCCACAAGGGCATGCCCTCTTTTAGGTTTCAGACCGAGAGAGAGAGAGATCAACTGAGCTCAGTGTGTCAGACTTCATATCCTATGGCCACACTGGCTATAGAAGTCACTGGATGCATCCCAAATGGCACTCCATTCTGTATATAGTGCACAACTTTTGACCAGAGGCATAGGCATAGGCATAGAGGAGAGAAGGGAATGAGAGAAGAGAAGGAGAGGAAAAGCAAGACATTCCAACAAGAGAAGAGAAGAAAAGAGAAAGGAGAAACATTTACATTCCAAGGTGAGGGAAGAAAACAAGGACAGGAGTTGATGAAAAAATAAGCAGGGGGCGTGAAAGAGAGGGTCAAGAAAGGTTGTTTATTTGGGCTTACTGGGTGCTGCATGATGTAGGGCTGGTGAGTAACCCAGGAGGGATTCTGTACCTGGAACATCACACATACACTCTGTAAACACACTGGCACAGCACAGGGCACAGGGCAGGCACAGGGAGAGAGCTATTTCAGGAGCTCACATGCCTCTCCGTTTGGCTCAGCACTACAGAATACGCCCCAAATGGCACTCTATTCCCTATAAAGTGCACTACTTGTGCAGTACTTTGACCAGATCTCTATAGGCCCTGGTCAAAATTAGTGCACTAGGGGATAAGGTGCCATGTGGGACACAGTCCAGGGAGTAAGGCCATAGTGACCTCTCACAGCCCCAGCCCTCTAAGGAGAGCCCTCTGAGGTAAGTGTCATAAAAGGTTAATACATACATATAGACCTGGTCAATTACAGAAAGTGTGCATTATGGCTGTGTAGAATAGTGATGCTACTCAAAGCCATGCAAACCCATCCATCCATATCAATTGAATGAGGTAGATGCCAACCTGGTACGTGGAGATAGGTGAGAGATATGGAGACATGGACGTTTGAGCAATCATCCTGTTTCCGATGCTGTATGGAGACGCATAAAATCTGTAGAGGGAAATTCAAACGTTTCTAGAGTCCTACTCGCCACAAAATGATAAGACTTTGATTGGATTGATTCCTTACTCACAGTGTACGGCAACAACAACAAAATGCTGAATTGACATAAAAAAAAATGGCAATATGAACACAGTGGATTTGTTGCGGTGGCTCTTACCCGTTTTGCATAGCCGCTGTGGTGGTGTCGTACGTGAGGGTCATTCCAGCCTTGGGACATAGAAAAGAACAAGAGAGCTAAAATGAGACCAGATAACTCATACCCTGAGGCAACCCACACACACAGTCACATTAGCCTTAAACAAATCTCCCCTTGACACCTGTGGAGACTGATTACTGCACTTACACCTCATAACTCTGTCAAAGAGTTCTAGGTATAGGAGTTAACCTTGACGTGGGTTTATTAAAACTGGAACTAGACACATTTTTACACATCTAAACGCCATTCCTATAGATGTGCTCTTCCGTGTGCAGCAATCCCACTCCATCTAGCATGCATGCTGAAACGAAAGGGCAGCAGCACTCACCAGTCTAGCATCGCCGTCTCTAGCCCACGCACGGCTATGCTGCAAAAATGTATACTGGCTTTGCCTCTTTTTCTGTCCGCCGTCAGCAAACTTACACAGTAAGGGCTCCGGTGGCACTGGAGAGAAAGAAAGGGAGAGAGAGAGAGACAAAGGGAGAGAGAGGGGCTTCACAATCACACAAACACTACTACAGTATGCATGGTGCTGTCTGAATCGCTTACTGGGGAGGCAGGTAGCCCAGCGGTTAAGAGCGTTGGCCCAGTAACCAAAAATTCACTGGTTTGAATCCCTGAGTAAACTAGGTGCAAAAACTGTTGATGTGCCCTTAAGCAAGGCACTTAACCCCAATTGCTCCCGTAAGTCGCTCTGGATAAGAGTGTCTGCTAAATGACTCAAATGTAAATGTTATTATACAGTCAGTCATGGAAGCTGACTGAGCCTGGGAGTGGTTTTTTAGCCCGGCTGAGAAACACAGACATCTCATTTGTCAGCTGGGGCCCTGTAATCCCTGTCCTTTCCAAAAGGTGGCAGGGCCAGTGGACACTATTTCAGTCGATTAATCCAATTAAATAGCTTAAACAGGCAAATAAGGCAGCTCTCCAGCCACAGAAGGCCGCTCTTCACTCTGCCTCTTAGTAGAGGGTCCATGGCACCTGATTCACTAGGGCCCTGGTCAACAGTAATGCACTATATAAGGAAAAGGATGCCATTTTTGGACACAGACCCAGCCTCCTGAAGGGACCACAGATCCGCTGCTTGACCACTCACTGTATTGGTTCACATCCCAATGAACCAATAGGCAATCCACCTTTGACTATAATTTGAAGCAGTTTAATAAAAGAGCTAACCCTTGAGAGCCAGTGCAGCTGCTGAAAGGGTGAACAAGTATTGGTTCATAAGAAATCAGTCCCTTACCAGTAACTCCAGGTGGTGTCTTAATAAACTTCCCGTTGAAGTGAGAAATAACGGAATCACATTTCTCTGTCGACTCCATCCTGAAATATGCAGGAGACGAGAAGTTACACTGCAGAATCTCATGGTGGCATCCTACACTGCTTTATGTTTTTAGACGGAATATAAATGCAGACCTTCCCAATAGATGCTTTTTTAATGGGTCAATATCCTGGGCTTTAATCTTGGTTGCAGGTCCTAGACCTAAAAGTAATGTAGTAAATATATCTTTGCTCTGGATCATTGGTAACATGCATGCAGGCAGGGACTTGACCACACACCATCTCATAGACAGACAGACATTCCTATGAAGCAAAGATAGTGTTTCTGCTTTGTGAATCAAGGGCCTGGCCTCCCTTTCAGGTTAGTCAGTCAAGTGCCCTGTTATGTGAGCGTGAAAGGAGGAGGCCCACGTTAACACTATAATTACACCATCCCAGTCATAATGAAACTGATCTTCAACTGGCACTTCAAAACATTAACTCTTCGTTGTCCATTAAAATCCACGGCTCACCACAGTGTGTTCACTCATCCTCTCTGGGGAAAAGTGGAAATACAATAACTCCGGGGCTACAATGGCTATAACTATCTCTAATCAAGCAATGTAGTTGTGTATTTTGATTAAGTGACAATACATTTTTAGTCTGATCTGTATGTGCTCTTGTAAACTCTGTCGCTATCCTTGCCAAGCCAAACATTGGTTTTGCACGACAGTGAATGACAAGGAGTTGGCGTGATAGCACAAATGGACCGGCACTTAGGCTATCATTTTCAGTCACGTGAATAAAAACGCCATTCAGGAATGTTGGGTTGTGGCTCCAGTTCATTCTACTACTAGTGGCTGACCTTGCAAAGCCCACTCCTCTACTGGTTCCATTGGAGTCCCTCAGTATTCGAGTAGAGATGACCTGGCCAAAGGGCTTGAGCATGGTCTCAAGCTCCTGCTCGTCCATCGACAGTGGCAGGTTGGAGATATACAGGTTGGTTGGGTCTTGTTCTTGTTGCTGCATGGTGATAAAAGACAGGAAGCATTGACGTGTTAACGGCACTTAAGACCTTGACACACCTGGAAAAAATCTCAAACACTTAAACTCCGTCTCTTTATTGGCATCAATTTCAGTTTCAGGCACGGCAGTCATATCCCTTGAATAATTCCTACTCTCTGTCTGTGTCCCAAAATGCACTCTATTCCCTATATAGTGCACTACATTTGTCCAGAGCCCTTGTCCAGGGCCCAGTAGTGCACTGTATAGGGAAGAGAGTGCCATTTGGGACACGCTGAGACCTCTTTGACTACCGTGATGCCTCTCTCGACCTCCGCTGTCTTTGTCTGCCTGGGTTTTTAGCTAATAAAGGGTCACCATGAATAGTGATTTGCATGCAGCCCACGGCTGGTTGAGACCCACATCAGCTGATTTCTTCCTGTATTTCAATAGCATCAGCAGAAACATAAGACACGGCTACGGGTCCCCGGGGAGCAGCCACTCACCATTAATATTCATCAGCGTCCTGCCGCATTCAGAGCCCAGCCTAACACACTCGATTGGATTACTAAGTTAATACGCTGACAGAGAAATCTACATCCAACTATTAGGAACAATGAATTGGCACCACACAGAACAGCAGAGCAAAGCACCCAGTGGAGGTGTTCAATCCGAGGGATTGGTGAGGAGTTGAGGGAGGGATGGATGGAGGAAGGGAGGAGTGTGTTTCAGCACTCAGCAGCAAAAGGGTGTGTGTGTGTGTGTGTTCTGCTCTAATAACTCTAAAAAGTGCCCTAGAATGAAAAGAGGGGGGTGGCCATCAGCAAAAATCCTCCCTACTCACCACACACACGCGCACACACACACACACAAATTATATTCAAGGGCAAAAAGACTGCCTTACCATTTTATCCTTTATGGCTTACCTAAAGGGTAATGGTAAAGCATTCATCCAGTTAAATGGCCTTTAAAACATTTATATTGAATAGGCCACAGATATCCATTCAGGATAACAGGCTGCCTACACAGGAAGTATGGAATAGACAATAGACGGAAGATCAAACTAACTTAGTCAACACACACGACCTGTATTCCACAGAGAATTTCACTAGTAATGTTTTCAGTGGCTCAGAGGGAGGAATGAGTGTAGAATAATTACCACATGGTTTACCCGTGAGTCATCCAGAATAGGAGTTCTCTTAGTATAAGCCCCGACTCAACTCCTAACTCCGCCACCATCTGACAGAAATTAGAGAGAGAAAAAGCCTTTCTGTGCGTGTGAAGCGGCTCTTAAAACGTAGGAACCGAAATTTGGCGGCAAAATAAGACATCTGTTTGGGCAGCAGTGAATGGGGTCACCAGCAAAACAAGTAAGGTGACTAAGGCATGCTCATTGAGGGTTATGTCTAGAAGGGATACAGATTTTGTCAAAATGTACTTTTTGGAGCAGGTTTAGGAGAATTTACGAAGCAGGTTAGGAGGGCCAGTGGCGGCTGAGGGGAGGAGGAGGGGTGGCCTGGCAATTGCTTGTCTAGCCGGAGAGGGAGTCCCTCCAAATGCTGTGCTTAGGCCACAGGTTTATTATTACGATCGTCTGTTCATGTCCAAAATAAGTGGGAAAGTAGACCTCACTCATCTGTCATTAGTAGGGGATGTTCACGTCATCCTAAACAACTTTATCCACTTACAATATTATGATACAGACACATTGTATCATTATTATGTTATATTGTACTCCTTCTGTAACATGTTAGAAATGGAGAATATAAGTATGCAATCCATCTAGGAAAAGGAACATATCTAGGTGGAAATACCATTAGGAGAACATTTTCAACAGGAAACCCCCATCTGCTGACTTCCTACCTGCCTTTGAAATAATAATGAGTGAATGCCTATTAAATGTTTCCCGGGCAGAAAGAAAATACCTTTGTTTGGGGAGTTCATTAAGCCCAAGCAAGCCCTGGTAATAATGAGAAAAAATTAACTGAAAAGGCTCCGACTTTTAAATGGCCTTTACCTTGAACAATGCCTAGATTAAATTTAGGCATTCCTCACAAAACGGCTTTATTTTAATTACAAGTTAAATAGGTGCACAGAGGCATGTCAAAAAGCAGAGGATTTTGAGGATTCCTGTTTAGGCTTTGCGGGCCTGATTTCGACAACTATAACTGGCTCGGTTGCCATGGCAATCTCCAAACGATTTACATCCCTTTCTTCTGTCCAAGATTGTAAACTACCTTGTTCAAAGTTATTACAGCCCCTGCTGGCCCTTTGAAGACCAACCATGTGAATTCTCTGCCCAATTGACTCCCACCAGAAACTGGCCTCAAAACTGCTTTACCCAGCTCAGTCTGCATGACACATAGGACGTTCAAAGGATATTCTATAACAGGACAAACTTGTTACACGTACGCTGTTCATAACCCTTTCATTACAGTCTGTGTAGTAAGTCAGGCCTTTTTAAAGTGACACAAGCTGCTGTGACTTCAGTGAGTAATGCTGCAGCAAGCTAGATCGGTTACACACAGAATGCAAGGCTCATGACTCATGCTTCTCAAACTAATATCCCTCTTCACCACTTAGTCTTAGTCAAAGTTTCACGTTACTTTCATCCTCTTTTGCCTCCAAATTTCCACAGCAATGCTTCCAGGAAGCTTGAGAAAAAAAGCCTAATGGCTCATCTAATTTATACACTTTACTTTATTACACTGTACACATATACTGTATGTTTATACAAGCACATGTGAATCATTTTCCAGTCATTTTAGAGCTAAGATTCTGTGAGACAAGAGTATTCGGCATTGTGTCAAAAAGCAGCCTTCACATGTCCTGCCTAAAACCAAGGGGATCAAACTTGTCTCAGTGCCAGTCGGCACTGAACCCATTAAGACTTTCCAGACCTGGAACACCGTTCATTGACCGTCACATCTTCTTTGGATGTGGAGCGGGGAAACAGGAAAATATACTGTATTTCCCAACAATTTGTGCCTTGGTTGGTTGTGCTCGCAAAGCCCAATTGGCCGGAGCCGGGTTTGGAAATGCCTACCGGGGAACAGTGGGTTAACTACCTTGTTCTGGGGCAGAACAATCGTTTTTTTGGACCTTGTCAGCTCGGGAATTCGATCCAGCAACCTTTCGGTTACGGTCCCAATGCTCTAACCACTAGGCTACCTGCCGCCCCAAGGCAAGTGAAAAAGGCTAGTGTAGGCTAGTGTAAATGAGCCCTTTGAACAGACAAGATGAGCCTCCTTTAGAAAGGACACACTGGATGTGTCCCAAATGGCACCCTATTCCCTATATAGGGCACAACTTTTGACCAGGGCCCTAGTGTACTAAATAGGGAATAGGCTCTCATTTAGGATACGGCCTGCCCTATATGCCTCCTTTAGAAAGGACACACTGAGTCCTCTCTGCTCCTGCTGAGGCTTAAACACACGTCCCCAGGGGGAATTCCTTCTCCGGCACGTCACCCTGTTGTCATCGCAGAGTATCACCAGCCTGTTCTCTCCACCCAACAGTCTGCCTGTCGGCGCCACTCACCCCTGGTGCCCCTCCAAAGTGTGTGACAGGATGCCTTTAGGAACTGTCACACACACCACCACCACCACTCACACACACACGAACACAAGAGCACACACACACAAATGGAAGAGCACACACACACACAAAGGCAGGAACACACACATGAACGCAAGAGCATTAACGCAAACACAAGCAAGCTAGCACACGCACACACACACACACACACCTATGGGCTCATGTTACTGCACAATGACCACAGAGTCACAGGGAGGCTGCAGACAAACTTGAGAGGTACACATCCAACCTGGGCAGGGAGATGCATATTGTAATATATGTAATGCTGGGTGGGTCAGGTTTTTGCTGCCTGTAAATGGACTACCAAAATCCATTGAAGACTGTGTATTGTCAGGTGTTAGTGTGTGAGAATAGGAATAGACTGCAAGCATACCCTCACCTTAGCCATCTGGGCTTGGACCCCGCTGGTCTTCAGGGCAGTGACAGCTTTCTGAGCTGCAGCAGGGCTATCAAAGTCCACAAAGCCGTAACCTGAGGGACAGAACACCATACCACTCAAGACACTTCTCACTATATGCGTTACACAGCCTACCTGGAAAGACTGCATGGCACAACCATGCTACGTAATGCATCATTCAGCTTTATCATTACTATCTTCTGTTGGCAATGCAATTAAACTTATAACAATTACGGACCCTGGTCAAAAGTACTTCACTACATTTTTACATATTTATATATACAGTACCAGTCAAAGGTTTGGACACACCTACTCATTCAAGGGTTTTTCTTTATTTTACTATTTTCTACATTGTCAAATAATTGTGAAGACATCAAAACTATTAAATAATACATATGGAATCATGTAGTAACCAAAAATAGTGTTAAACAAATAAAAATATTTTTACATTCTTCACAGTAGCCACCCTCTGTCTTGATGACAGCTTTGCACACTCTTGGCAATCTCTCAACCAGCTTCACTTGGAATGCTTTTCCAACAGTGTTGAAGGAGTTCCCACATATGCTGAGCACTTTCTTGCTGCTTTTCATTCCCTCTGCAGTCCAACTCATCCAAAACCATCTCAATTGGGTTGAGGTCGGGTGATTGTGGAGGCAGGTCATCTGATGCAGCACTCCATCACTCTCCTTCTTGGTCAAATAGCTCTTACACAGCCTGGAGGTGTGTTGGGTCATTGTCCTGTTGAAAAATAAATTATAGTCCCACTAAGGGCAAACCAGATGGAATGGCCTATCGCTGCAGAATGCTGTGGTAGCCATGCTGGTTAAGTGTGCCTTGAATTCTAAATGAATCACAGACAGTGTCACCAGCAAAGCACCCCCACAGCATCACACCTCCTCCTCCATGCTTCACGGTGGGAACCACACATGCGGAGATCATCTGTACACCTACTCTGCATCTCACAAAGACACGCCGGTTGGAACCAAAAATCTCAAATTTGGACTCATCAGACCAAAGTACAGATTTCCACCTGTCTAATGTCCATTGCTCATGTTTCTTGGGCCAAGCATGTCTCTTCTTCTTATTGGTGTCCTTCAGTAGTGGTTTCTTTCCAGCAATTCAACCATGAAGGCCTGATTCACGCAGTCTCCTCTGAACAGTTGATGTTGAGATGTCTGTTACGTGAACTCTGTGAAGCATTTATTTGGGCTGCAATTTCTGAGGTTGGTAACTCTAACAAACTTATCCTCTGCAGCAGAGGTAACTCTGGGTCTCCTCATGAGAGCCAGTTTCATCATAGCGCTTGATGGTTTTTGCGACTGCAATTGAAGAAACTTTCCGAATTGATTGACCTTCATGCCTTAAAGTAATGATGGACTGTCGTTTCTCTTTGCTTAAATGCGCTGTTCTTGCCATAATATGGACTTGATCTTTTAACAAATAGGGAAATCTTCTGTATTTATTTGTATTTTATTTAACCCTTATTTAACTAGGCAAGCCAGTTAAGAAAAAAATCTTATTTACAATGACGGCCTACCCTGTCCAAACCCTCCCCTAACCCGGACGAAGCTGGGCCAACTGTGTGTCACCCTATGGGACTCCCGATCACGGCCGGTTGTGATACACCCCGAGATTGAACCAGAGATTGAACCGGGTCTGTAGTGAAGCCTCTAGCACTGAGATGCAGTGCCTTAGACCACTGCGCCACACGGGAGCCCAAACAAATGATAGTTCTACTAAGCACAAACCAGATGGTTATCGCTGCAGATAAACAGCTTGGTAGCCAAGCTGGTTAAGTGTGCCTTGAATTCTAAATAAATCCCTGACAGTGTCACCAGCAAAGCACCCCCAGAGCATCACACCTCCTCCTCCATGCTTCGTAAAATACAGAGAATAGTGTGCCATTTGGATGGCACTCTAAATCTCAGGTCAACATTGACCTCTACAGCAAGCAGAAAGTGACAGGATGTGATTGACAGCCACCACAGTGAGGCCAAGCCAGAGGCCACCATGTTCTGTGGTTGACCCCCACCTCTCTGTGGCCCACGGTGGTCAGTCAGTGACTGGTGGTGAGGTAGTGTAGTCGGCCGAGGGGAGCAGAGAACGGTGCTGAAGCTGCAGATTGCAGTGATGACGCCCAGGGCTCAGTTCAGTTCACTGTCCCCCTGGGGCTACATGCAGGCCAGAGTCAGACCTGCAATCCCTCCCTGCCCTCTGCTCTGCTATATTTGACCATCAAACAACCTCACAGGTCCACAGGAAACTCTCTGCTCAATGTGGAATCTAATTACAGATTCTAGTTGATCTTGGTGATAAACAGCACAAACCAAGTATATGCTGAATCGGAACATTCGGATGTTTGTTTTTATGAATGGCAAATGTCCATTTGGCTTTCCAAGTTGGGATTTTGGGGAGTTTCTCAGGTACCTTTCTTCAAGCAAGCCGTGAGTTCAAGAAAAAAATCGTCATGCAAGATGAAAGGATTTTCTCAGTCGCCACCTGTGATTATTGAGGGTATAATAATCCCCAGCAGGACAGTGACCAAGCTTATTTCCTAGCCCATCTGTGATGCGTGCTGGCTGGGCTGGGCTTCAGTGTCATTGCGCTTCTCACTAGTCAGAACAGGGTGTTGGGCCCAGGGCTGCGGCCAGAGCCAAGACCGTTTGTCACTCTCCAGAGGGAGGGGCATGAGCTGTCACTTCCTCTTGTGATTCCCCCCATAGCGCGCTGCACAGTGACAGACAGCCAATCAGTAAAGGGACTAAAATAACATGAAGTAGTGGCAGCCTTTTGCCAGCCTGTCTGTCTGTTTCCTGATTAGACCAGCCCCTCTGAGCCACATAGCTGTTGGATGACTGAATGACTTCAACAAGGCAGAGCCAGTACACTGTGACGCTATTGGGGTGCCAAACCCACTGCGTGAGTCAAGAAGGCCTTAAGCAAGAATCTTCATTCATTCCTTAGCATGGCCTTTGCCTTTAGTACAATAGCATTAGGAGGATTATGGTGAAAATCCTTTGTGTCATCATATCACAAACTGGAAGTCTAAGTCAAAGCTCCAAAGCCTTAACACTGATCTCCTGCTTTACAATGAGTCATTGCGATACCTACGTACAGTATCCTCTCAATGAAGACGCATGTGATGAGTTTTTTATTGCTTTAAGCCTAGGGGCTGTTATGAGCATGACTTCTTGAGTTGTGTGCAAAAATACTAATAACAAAAAATCTGTTAGCAGAATCAACCACGTCCCGACTTACTGAAAGTCTTCATAAAAACAGAGGAAGCCATACACACCTTTACATTTGTTTGTCGTCTTGTCCAGGATGGCCTTTGTTGATACAATTTTGCCATACCTAAGAGAGGAAGAGAGAAGTATTTTTAGTTGTGTTGCGTTATGTCCCAGACAGAGGCAGCCTGTTATAAAAGACAAAAAGAGTGAGGCTTGCACAAGAATGTATGACATCACCAAAAAAAAAAGCATGAGAAACAGGAAGCCATTTGTTTCCATGTGGATTTGAGAATCTCTGCGGCGCTGGAGCAAAGGTTGCTGTGATTTTTACCAAACGACAGAATCATGGAGGGTTACCTATCCTACATAGGCATAAGGTTGTCTGACTCGTGAAAAAGACGTACCGAGAATCAGAAAACATTTAGGAATAAACTTGAATGAAATATGCATTACACACTGTATATTTACAATTTCTTGACAATGCAGGCACAGGGGGACTGAGTAGCATTCCATAGACACATCCTGTGCTTTATAACAGTTATTTTGTGCACTGTGTTGCTGCTGCTGCCAGCTCTGACAAATGAACTCAGCGGTGACCCCTAAACACTGGCTGCACTGCATTTCCTTTCAGCGCTAAGCTAGCTCACTCTATTCAAAATGAATAGCAAATCAGTACAAAGAACGCAACTGCGAAATATATCGCAACTTTCTCTCTGTACAATGATGAATGCAACCAATAACAACGCACAGACGTCAGGCTCTCTAGACGGAGGAGGAAGTGTGAGCTTTGACCTGAGCTGGGAGGCGGGCAGGTGGTGGCTTTATGAAAATGAGGCCTCTGTCCCGACCGTGAGTCATAGATATAACCGATTGTGACAGATCTGGTTGTGTGTCATGGTGTTATGATTGTCGCAGAGGAAAAGGTCACCTATAGTGCCTTTGCCATTAATGATCGAAGATCAGCAGTGGCTTAATATAACCAAATAAATCTCCATGATATTTGAAATCCAATTACAGAGCCTGACTTTGCGAGCAGCAGCACATGTCTGTGTGTGCTGTGCTCGTCTCCGCGGGCCGGTGTGACCTTACTCTGTGCTCCACTGGGTAAAGAGCCTCGAGGATGAAGGGGTTTCCACTAATTGACTCCAAATAAATCAATTACAGGAATCACCACAGTGTCAACGGCAACCCCCCTCCTAGAGCAGCTCACCAATCAAGGGACGCGAAAATCTAAACCTTGAATGCAAGAGGTTAAAAAAGGCACAGGATTACGACACCCGCTTCCCAATCTGGGCCACCGTTGGATGACTGAGAGGACACAGTTTAACTCTCTAACTCTCAGCATAGAATGTGTATGACATTAGTACAGAAGTTCAGGGTAAAGGTGTCCGGGATGCTTCCCATCTAAAACAGTTTGTGAAGATACAGTGCATTCGGAACGTATTCAGACCCCTTCCCTTTTTCCACATTTTGTTATGTTACAGCCTTATTCTAAAATGAATAAAATTTAAAAAAATCCTCATCAACCTACACACAATACCCCATAATGACAAAGCAAAAACAGGGTTTTAGAATTTTTTTGCAAATCTATTACACCTAAAAAAACAGAAATACCTTATTTACATAAGTATTCAGACCCTATGAGACTAGACATGGACCTCAGGTGCATCCTGATTCCATTGATCATCCTTGAGATATTTCTACAACTTGATTGGAGCCCACCTGTGGTGAATTCAATTGATTTGGAAAGGCACACATCTTTCGATATAAAGGTCCCACAGTTGACAGTGGATGTCAGAGCAAAAAACCAAGCCATGAGGTCGAAGGAATTGTCCGTAGAGCTCCGAGACAGGATTGTGTCGAGGCACAGATATGGGGAAGTGTACCAAAACATTTATGCAGCATTGAAGGTCCTAAAGAACACAATGGCCTCCATCATTCTTAAATGGAAAAAGTTTGGAACCACCAAGAGTTGGCCAAAAAGGCACCTAAGGGCTCTCAGACCATGAGAAACAAGATTCACTGGTCTGATGAAACCAAGATTGAACTCTTTGGCCTGAATTCCAAGCATCACGTCTGGAGGAAACCTGGCACCATCCCTACGATGAAGCATGGTGGTGGCAGCATCATGCTGTGGGGATGTTTTTCAGCGGCAGGGACTGGGAGACTGGAGAGAATCAGAGAGATGAAAACCTGCTCCAGAGCACTCAGGAACTCAGACTGGGGTGAAGGTTCACCTTCCAATGAGACAATGACTCTAAGTACACAGCCAAGACAACGCAGGAATGGCTTCGGGACAAGTCTCTGAATGTCCTTCAGTGGCCCAGCCAGAGCCCAGACTTGAACCCAATTGAATATCTCTGGAGAGACCTGAAAATAGCTGGGCAGCAACGCTCCCCATCCAACCTGACAGATCTTGAGAGGATCTCAAGATCCTCTCCAGCAGAGAAGAATTTCTCCCATTCTTCTCAGCAGAGAAGAATGGGAGAAACTCCCCAAATACAGGTGTGCCAAGCTTGTAGCGTCATACCCAAGAAACCTTGAGGCTTTAATCGCTGCCAAAGGTGCTTCAACAAAGTACTGAGTAAAAGGTCTGAATACTTATGTAAATGTGATATTTCCGGGGTTATTTTGTATACATTTGCAGAAAAAAAAAACTGTTTTTGTTTTTTCATTATGGGGTGTTGTGTGTAGGTTGATGAGGGGAAAAAAACAATTTAATCTATTTTAAAATTGGGCTGTAATGTAACAAAATTTGGAAAATGTCAAGGGATCTGAATACTTTACAAAATTCAATGTATTATGGCAACATTTTGTGACGTTTTAGTTCGATTTTTCCCGGCTGTTCGTGCACAAGACATTTTTTAATCGAGTCAAGGTGAAGTCGGTAACCGAAGTGTATGCCCATTCATCGGTGATTGGTCAACAGTAGCGATGGGATTCTTCAATGAAGTGTTTGTAGTCATTCAAAGAGAGAAGATTCCTTCGTATGCACATTTTGTCCCTTGAAGGAGTATGCGAACAAACTGTTCGGCTCCAGCCGAACAGAAACATGTGGAAGGCTTTAGACAACGGCCAAAGGTGTCTCTGTGTGTGTGTGTGTGTGTGTGTGTGTGTGTGTGTGTGTGTGTGTGTGTGTGTGTGTGTGTGTGTGTGTGTGTATGCTACAACACATCTTCCAGGAAAATAAGCTTCTTAAGACAACCTTAGCCATTAGACTCCCCCCTTTTCCATTAGCTTTCACTAACCATCTATCACAGTGTGATGGAGCTGCTTGGTGCTGTTAGACAGATGAGGGTGAGCTGCTTGGTGCTGTCAGACAGATGAGGGTGAGCTGCTTGAATCAGGTAGAATGTCTTCTCTAGGAGAACAATGTACTCCCATTCCACCTGCCCCCCCCCCCTGCCTTTATCCCATTACAGTGGCTAAAAGGGCTCTGATTACTATTCACTGCATGCTTATTGATTCCTGCGGATAGCACTGAGGGATACTGTTCTGTCTGCTCTGAAAATAGCAGGATTGAGTTATGGCCTCGTATTGACTGAGGGCTGTAAAGTGTTCCTGAGTAGCAAGTAAAAAAAAAAATGTCATGCGATATGAAGAATCACTTTGCTATCAACAAGAACTGATTATACCTTGTGCTTTTTGAATCCTCAGCTATTGCCTCAAGGTTTTAAGTAGACATTTCAGGATTTTATTTGGGGATATTTTGGGATCGGGTGGTGGATCAGCTCAGATGGGATCAGTTGGAAAAACACAGGGATCTATTCCAACCTCTTTAGATTGTCTAAACAACTAGCTAAGGTGCATTACCCCTGACCTACTGACTGAGTAGACTGGTGGTCGAGTCTGTTTGTGCATTAGCCAACTCCTGTTTGTGTCCATTCATGGTCATACCAACCAGAATGGCCTCTGCAATCTCAATGTTAATATGCACTCCAATTTCAAGCGGGGTCATTGATTGGTTGTTGAACACAACGTTCTTCATCTAACATTTTAAGAGTTTATTTTGGGAGAGCGTGGCTGAACTGTTGCCAGTATTTAGGCTACTAGTCACTGAAAATCAGCATTGATATAACATTGATTAGGGTGAGTTTATACGCTAAGAACATTTCAGTCGGGGGAAGGATTAAGCTAGTTACAACACAGGGTAAAAGAGCAAGAGCCGTTGACCCGGAATCTCTAAAGTGAGCTCTAATCCCAAATCTTAAAATGGCAACAGAAAGCGGCTGCGCTATGACAAACCATCAACAGTGCTAGAGATGGTCCGGATATCACTCCCTTATGTACATGACATTATCAGTATGAATCTAACTGCCTTTCACTGTACATACAATAGAGTCCTGCATCGGGTCAGATACCCATGTTTCCCCGCAGGTAACCCACAAAATAAATCAGCTGGGGGGTGGAATTTAAAACATTCTTTCAACCCACGGGTCGGCTCGCGGTCCAGGACAAATATATTGCGGGTCGGAAACGTTTTAAATCAAGATCTTACATATATATATATTTTTTTTTTACCCAGGAGCATGTTGTGTGGTGCTAAAACATTCCTAATTTGATCAAATTCAGAGATTATGTTCCCTCCCCACACGCACGACTGTGTTCTCAAGTTTACTTTCCCTGGCTAGCCTAGCTAAAGCGAAAATGGCTAGCGTAGCCTAACCAGAGTTCATTATTACATTAATTCAGGCTTTAGTTCATTTTGACCATGTTTAAACCTGTGAAACTGGTCAAAGTTTGAGAAGCCTATAGCCTACTAAATAAATGTAGGCTATGTTTTCAGCCTGTAGCCTATTTGAATCTGGGAATTGTTTATTGGAGTTTTTATTAAACTATTTGATGGTCTATGCATAAAGGTTTTGTCATGTCAGCTATAGTCCTTCATTAGCTAAGAAGGCTAATTAGAAGGCTCCTTTTTTAAGCCATTTGAATTGTCAATGTGCCGCTTTGCATTGTGAAAATAAGAACATATTGTTCTTAATTAATGATACGTTTTCCTTTTATCGAAATGTTGAAAAAACACGCAGACAAATTAATTAATGCAGGGAAAGGGAATAGCCAAATAAACTACTTTGGGATCATACAAACAATGAAATAAATGTATGTTATTTTGGCGGGTCACAGGTCGGCTCTCAGGATAATTATATGCGGGAGGGTCAGGTTGCGGAGAAGAATCTGTCCTGATATCGGGTATCGGGTGGGGCTCGGAATTAATGTGGCCGGGTACAGCTCCAAAAAACGACCCCGTGCAGGACTCAAACATTCAATACCTGTTTGCTTTCTTCAATTATTAAATTCCCCTCTAAGTCATTTTCTAGGAAAAGTAAACATAGGTGTGTGTGTTCCAGACAATATTGTGTGTGGTGTAGGTTGCTAAACAGCAGCTATCACTCTGTATCTCTCTTTCTAAACACAGGATAGAGGATCTATGCAAGCCGATTGGGAGATCGAGGGGTTGAATGTGCTGCAAAGTCAACATCACATTGTGGAGGTGGGGGGGGGGGGGGTCTGGGAGATGAAAATGAGATTTCAAAGTCACCTCGGTGGTCTTTTCCATAGATAGGTACACAATAACACAATGGGGCTGTGGATGAGAGCGGGCTGGGATGGCTCCTTTATCCTCTGCATACATGAACTCCCCACTGTCTCGCTTCAGATACTGTCAGCTGCTAAGGCTCTCTGGGTTTGCCCTTGTAGTCTTCCAATATCATCTTTCATTTTAAATTCAGATGTAATGCCCCTGTCAGCTCTCCCCTTGCAGTGTTGGACATCATCTACTCAAATATCTCCATCCCCCCTCCTTCACTCACTGCTATCTCTCTCCCTCTCTCTATCTGGTCTAGTGATCTGTCCCAGCTAGGTTCTACTTAAAACACGGCAGTAATACAACAATAATAATAATATATACCATTTAGCAAAGCCACTTACAGTCATGCGTGTATACATTTTACATTCTGATGGTCCCAGGAATCGAAACCCACTATCCTGGCGTTGCAAGTGCAATGCTCTACCAACTGAGCTACAGTGAGTCATCTAACCTTATTAGTATCTATTAAATGCACATTGAGACGGTCCACTGGTAACTGAGGTCTTGTTCTTCATATAGCATTGTGACATCACAGGGAGACCATGCAACACCAAACATAATGTTAAAGTGCACAAAACATTTGGAACAGCTTCCTAATATTGAGTTGCACCCCCCTTTGCCTGCAGAACAGCCTCATCGGGACATGGACTCTACAAGGTGTCGAAAGCGTTGCACGGGGATGCTGGCCCATGTTGACTTCAATGCTTCCAACAGTTGTGTCAAGTTGGCTGGATGCCATTTGGGTGGGGAAC
Organism: Oncorhynchus masou masou; assembly: GCF_036934945.1. Lineage (NCBI taxonomy): Eukaryota > Metazoa > Chordata > Actinopteri > Salmoniformes > Salmonidae > Oncorhynchus > Oncorhynchus masou. Next base: position 39,695,931 of record NC_088240.1, on the reverse strand, counting down.
CATTCTTGATACCCATGGGAAACTGTTGAGTGTGAAAAACCCAGAAGCGTTGCAGTTCTTGACACAGTCATACCGGTGCACCTGGCACCTACTACCATACTCCGTTCAAAGGCACTTCAATCTTTTGTCTTGCCCATTCACCCTCTGAAAGGCACATATTCACAATCCATTTCTCAACTGTCTCAAAGCTTAAAATACTTATTTAACCTGTCTTCTCTCCTTCATCTACACTGATTAGAGTGGATTTAACAAATGACATCTATAAGGGATCATCGCTTTCACCTGGATTCCCCTGTTTCTTTGTATGAATTAGATTCAAAGAAATTATGCTTGCAGAGGTCTGACAAACAATGACATATCATGATGACTTCGGAATTACATTGGGGAGTACACCACATCAGTCACTGGCTTCATCAAAAAGTGCATCGACCCCAACCAGAAGCCATGGATTACAGGTGAGATCCACACTGAACTAAAGGGTAGAGCTGCCGATTCAAGGAGTAGGTCTCTAACCCGGAAACTTATATGAAATCTTGCTATGCCCTCAAACAAACCTTCTGTAATAGCAACAGCAGACCACCATAGTCCCTGTGCCAAAGACCATTGAGGTAACCTGCCTAAATGACTACCGACCCGTAGTACTCACGTCTGTAGCCATGAAGTGCGTTGAAAGGCTGGTCATGGCCAACATCAACACCATTATCCCAGATACCTTAGACCCACTCCAATTTGCATACCGCCCCAACAGATCCACAGATGATGCAATCTCTATTGCACTCCATACTGCCCTTTCCCACCTGGATAAAAGGAACACCTATGTGAGAATGCTATTCATTGACTACCGCTCTGCATTGAACACCATAGTGCCCTCAAAGTGAATCACTAAGCTAAGGATCCTGGGACTAAACACCTCCCTCTGCAACTGGATCCTGGACTTCTTGACGTGCCGCCCCCAGGTGGTAAGGGTAGGTAACAACACATCCACCACGCAGATCCTCAAAACGGGGGCCCCTCAGGGGTGCGTGCTCAGTCCCTTCCTGTACTCCCTGTTTACTCATGACTGCATGGCCAGGCATGACTCCAGCACCATCATTAAGTTTGCTGATGACACAACTGTGGTAGGCCTGATCACCAACAACGATGAGACAGCCTATAGGGAGGAGGTCAGAGACCTGGCAGTGTGGTGCCAGGACAACAACCTCTCCCTCAACGTGATCAAGACAAAGGAGATCATCGACAGGGCTATAGTGGAGCCGGTTGAGAGCTTCAAGTTCCTTGGTATTCACATCACCAACAAACTATCATGGTCCAAGCACACCAAGACAGTCGTGAAGAGGGTACAACAAAACCTATTCCCCCTCAGGAGACTGAAACTATTTGGCATGGGTCCTCAGATCCTCTAAACGTTATACAGCTGCACCATCAAGAGCATCCTGACTGGTTGCATCACTACAGAGGGTAGTGGATACAGCCCAGTACATCACTGGGGCCAAGCTGCCTGCCATCCAGGACCTTGGCAGGTAGCCTAGTGGTTATAGCATTGGGCCAGTAACCGAAAGGTTGCTGGGTCGAATCCTCAAGCTGACAAGGTAAAAATGTGTCGTTCTGATTCAGAGGGGTTGGGTTAAATGTAAAAGACACATTTCATTTGAAGGTATTCAGTTCTACAACTGACTAGGTATCCCCTGTTCCCCTCTATACCAAGTGGTGTCAGAGGGAGACCCTAAAAATGGTCAAATACTCCAGCCACCCTAGTCATAGACTGCTCTCTGCTACTGCACAGCAAGCAGTACTGGAGTGCCAAGTCTAGGACCAAAAGACTTCTCAACAGCTTCTACCCCCAAGCCATAAGACTCCTGAATAGCTAATAAAATGGCTACCTGGACTATTTGCATTGCCCCCCCCCTCTTTTGCACTGCTGAAATTGTCTGTGCATAGTCACTTTGGGTCTACCTACGTACATATTACCTCATTTGCATTGACTGACCGGTGACCCTGTGCATTGACTCTGTACCGGTACCCCCTGTGTGTTGCCTCACTGTTGTTATTTTGCTGCTGCTCTTTAATTATTTGTTACATTTATTTCTTATTTTTTCTTAACATGTATTTTTCATAAAACGGCATTGTTGGTTATGGGCTTGTAAGTAAGCATTTCACTTGTAAGTAAGCATTTCACTTGTAAGTAAGTATTTCACTTGTGGTATTTGGCGCATGTGACGAATAAAATTCGATTTGATTTGGTTTGAACAGGCTGTTATTATCTCCAACTCGGGTCAAATAAGTAACTGCTGCTTTGAATCTCTCTACCACAGTCATGGTGTTGGTGACAGCAGCCAACAAGTCAATAACCAGTCAATAGATGTAATCGTAAGATGAAGGAAGTGTACTCACGGCTGGCAAAGCTTGACCAGATCATGGTCGGTGGTGGCTGGGGCAAGGCCTCGGATGTACAGGTTGGTTTTACTGAGTTGCTCCCAACCTGCAGTGCTGGAGCTACTGCTGTTGTTGGTGCTGCTGTTGGTGCTGGGGCTGGGCGGAGCCATGGGCTGGGAGGAGGAGGCAACAGGTGGCTGCCAAAGGGAAACACACAGAATGGTGTCAGTCCAAGAGAAAACAACATGTCGGTGTGAAGTGCAATACTGGTGTTCCCTTTTACTAAACAAGAGGGAGAAAGTGAGAGAGAGAGAAATAGACTTCTCAAAACAAAGCAGACTACATTGCCTTGCCACATGGATGCAGAGCCATTTAATTGCTCAAATAAATATATCTGTTACATTTGTATTGATGTCTTGCAGAGCTAGTGACTGCCAGCCAGAGAGTAATCATGAAACAATGAAAGTCGGCATTTCATTAGTGGGTTAACAAAGTGTGCGTGGATTTGATTAAAACCCTCAGCTTTGTCTATGAATCTTGTCTCCACCATGAGCTGCACAGAGACATTCTTATTACTCACTCCCACTGTAACCAATAACAGTATTTTAGTGCGCTGGACCAGAAAACCATCTGTCTTCACCACAAGCATATTGTTGTGTGGCCCAGCTAAATCTTCCATATTGGTGCATACTAAAAAATGAACTGTCCCGATACTCCATCATTTGAGAATATTGAGTGGGTGCCTGGTGTGAAGATTAATATTTCACAGAGCAGTGATACATAGAGAGAAGTCAGCACAAACTGGGTCCAGAGAGGCCTGCAGATCTGCTCTGACACTCGTGTGAGACTGGATGGTTGTGCGTGAAAGAGTGAGCCCTTCTGAGGCCATCGCACCCTGGTGGCTGACTGACTCCAAACTAGACATCTTAACAACTACACCCCCAGCATGGTTTTCTTCCCATTCCACTGCTCCCCTACACTAACATGCAGACTTAAGGCATGGTGCAGAATGTAACTCAAACTCAAGACCAGTACTGCTATTTCTGAACTCTGAGGATCAGCGTGATTGAAACAATGACATGCCACCCATTTTCTGTAACTTGCCGGATGCTAACGATATACCCACTCGAATCAAATGGAAAGAGATGAGAATTTCTGTTATGTACACGAACAATGTGTCGACCAGAATTTCCAGCATTGAATTTCAGATGTATTTCCAAGATGCTTGCTCTAATTCAATCAGCATCTATAAATCAGATGGGCCTTGTCAAGAAAAGCTTGTTTTCCACATCTCAGATCCCTTGTGTGATTGAGCAATAGGCTATTATACAGATGTAAGATCTTAATTTGAGCCAGTTTGCTTTGTGGATTAACAAAAAAATTGTTATGTGGATTATAATTATGGACATTTTTGTAGGGGTCGATACATTTTTCGTAAGGGAAAACCAAGTCTGATATGTCAAAGTGGAAATTACAAACTTCCGAAGACTTTTTAAACATCAAACGCATTGCAGGAACATTCTCCTGCGACAGGATGATGAAATTAACATCCTACATCTGTAGCATGCTTCCTGCTTGTAGGGCCACATATGTTATGATCTTAAAAGCTGGCCCTCTTCGAAAACTGATCTGTGTGTCTGTTCTGTATCTGACACTGATTATCACCCTTCCCCCTCCGAGGAATCACAAGAGAGGAAGCTGAGATGATACAATAGCGCCGGTGGAGATGGCTGCCTTTTTTTACGGGCTCCGAACAAATTTTGCTATTGTGTGTGTTTTTTTCCCACGTTATTTGTAACTTATTTTATACATAATGTTTCTGCCACCGTCTCTTATGACCGAAAAGAGCTTCTGGATTTCAGGACAGAGATGACTCACCTTGTACTTTACGAAGATCTTTAAAAAAAACTTTTTTATACGAGTCGGACGCAAAGGATTTACTTCATTCGCATGAAGAAGAGAGAGAGATATCGGGGACGTAGGTCGGGGTGTTTTGTAAGGATCCGACGTCGTGTGGGTAGTCCGCCTCCACCATCAAAACTACAGTGGTTCCTCCTTTAAAATTTGCGTCATACTGCGGCACACCTTGCGTGCTGCTGCAGCATTCTGTGGCACGTCATTTAATTCTCAGCCATTTCTTCTGTTACTGCAAGTTATTGCTAATTTGACCACCAGAGGGCATCTTTGAGAAGCATTTGATAGAAGCATTTGTAATAATGTAGTATATGGGATTGATTTTAAGAAATTTGGCTTCATTAATTTGATTAATATTATGGTGTTTCCATTCAGAGAAAAATTGTCCGTTTGTAAACACGTTCGGGTCGAGGAGTAAGGTTGATTTGAGAGTTCTGGCCTTACAACGGCAGTCAAGTACCCAAGCTAACATTGGCTAGCTACTTCCAGACACAAATGACACCACTCTGACCATTTTACTCACCCTAGCAGAGCTGGTAAGGCAGTTTTTGTGTTAACCAGAGCGTTGGTGACTTTAAATGTGCTGCTGGAAACAATTTAATGACGTTTTTTTCCCAACATTTACTGACACCATATTCAACTGGTGTTGAGCGCTCGTAAAGTAATTATTCTGTGCTCTGGTACACTCAGACGAGAGTGCTCTTAAATCCGTGTAGATAGTAGGCTGGACACATAAACATTTTAACAATGTTCTTTTCTGATAAAAACTAGTTCATTGCATCCGCCGTGGAGCCCAGTTTCATAATATTTCCCAGCTGCTTGCAGTCGTTTTGAAGTAATCGCGAAAAAACAGGACTTATTTTAGTGCATTTTTCACCCTGCCAGCTCCTATTAGTTCTATTGAGCACGGTGGCACCAACTCGCCTTCAAAATGTTCTATACCCAGCTTATTGTTCAACGTCACAATGCCTGCTTCGCTATTGTTGGTAGTGAGACCTGCTCACATTGTTTTATAGTTAAAATGTAAACAACAAAATGTAAACAAAAAAAATAATACTGGAACTCTGCGGTCTTCCCATTGTTTCCTATGGGGGAAATATAGGCATGTCTGTCTATTTCGCCAAATATCTTGCAATGTGTATATTTGGTGTAACCAGTGTGAAATGGCTAGCTAGTTAGCGGGGTGCTCGCTAATAGCGTTTCAATCGGTGACATAACTCGCTCTGGGACCTTGAAGTGGTTCCCCTTGCTCTGCAAGGGCCGTGGCTTTTGTGGAGTGATGGGTAACGATGCTTCGAGGGTGGCTGTTGTCTATGTGTGCAGAGGTTCGCTGGTTCGAGCCCAGGTAGGGGCAAGGAGAGGGACGGAAGGAAAACTGTTACGCGGACACTTTTAAATCAGGAGAATCTCCTCTTTGTAATTATGTAAGTCTGGGCAGCGAGCTCGTTGGTCATCGACCGCTAGACCTGAAATAGTCCAAAGTTTTTATTTTTCCCCTACTTTTTCATTACGCAGACATACTGGCCCTACACCATCGAGGTGCAGATGTTTACTTTCTACACAAGTCGTTTTTTCCAGTTTCGTCCGACGAACAGATTGTAGTGGTAAAATGAAAAGAGATACATTTTTAATGGAATTTTAAGCATCACACCAGTCAAAACAGGCTCCGCGAACGTTCGATTCCATTCATTTGCTATGGGCTCGCAGTAGTGTTCCAGTTTAGCCAACGTTCTTAAGCCGTTTTTCAGTCTTGGGTGAATTTTGACTCGTTCTATTGTCCAGCCTATACATAGCCAGAGCAAATTTACGAAAGCACCCGAATGTCCATTGAGAAAGCACAACGACTATACAATTTAGCTTAGCTAAGAAGGATGAGAACACTCAAGTCAATAAACGTTGGGTAGTTCGATAGCCTATAGTTAATATACTGGCAAGTTTGATGTATAACTACTAACGTTAGGTAGCTAGCTAACATACCGGTACATACTGCTGTAATGATATGCTATGTGGTTCGTAAGGACAGCGTAGCAAACAAATTGTCAGCCAACATAACTTAAAGTCATTACTTTATTACATTAAGTAGCAAGCTACCCCTTGGTCGTTAGGGCAAATCTGGTCTGTGATAGGAGGTTTTTTTTCACACCTAGCTCGGCTATTAGACTATTCTTTAGTAAAGGTTGAATAGTCTATTGTTCAGCTATTAGCCCTCCTCCCCAACTTGCAACAAATCTCATTCCTTTCCCTCTTCCACGGGTCATCATTCTGCTTCTGAGTGGCTCGCTCGTGGGCGTGCTGGCAGGGTATGGCAGCATCTTTGGTTGTGCATCAAGAATTCTGCATACAGCAGCATGTTTGTATAAATGTGTGGTTATTCACAGGCATATTGTTATATGCTATGGAGGTACATTTGATTTATTTTCAATCAAAAATAATTGTTCTGAAAGCAACTTTTTTTCTGACACAAAGGAAGTCAAAGTGGACACCTATGAAGATGGCATCTCAGGTAAGCAGCACTGGGCTGTATTGACGTATCCAAAAAACGACATCTGCTGCTTTAGATTGAACGGTCATTTCTCCGTTATTGTTTTCATGTCTATAAAAAATAAGCTGTTTTCTTTACTTTCAGAGAGCGAGCGGACCTAGGGGTCGAAAATGTAGATATTGCCAGATGTTCACTGTCTGAGGAACAGGCCGTGGAAGCTTTATCGAAGGCAAAAGTGTCTATAACCAGAGCTAATTAAACTGTTCTGTGTTCTTTTTCTCAATCTCTGCCTGTCTTGTTGTACATGGAACCTGTCTCACATACATGGAACCTGTCTCACATTAATTTAAAAAACCCTTAAGATGTCAGCTGCTAATTTTCAGATTTACACCACATATACACAGCCATTTTCACTGGACTATCTGTTGCTGCCAAGTCATGATTTCCCTGTGGGTTAGCCTTGCAATAACCAAGTGGTGAGACACATAGCCCTCTATATTTTAAACGCTTCAGGTACCCTCTGATAGGTGTCTGCGTCACATACAGTATCTTATATTGACATTATCTTCTATTGTTTATCCTCATGTGTCTGTTTTTCAGCATAAAATACTCTGTAGCCACTTAGTGTGGACACCAGGTAAGACCACACACACACACAAAAACAGTCTCTTCTTCACTCCATCCCTCTACCCCTTCTCCCTAAATCCTCTAGGTTATATCAGTTGTTTTGGTGAACCCCTCCCGCATCTGAACAGGCTGACACAGAGGGCACAGCATGATCATAGGTGAGATGTCACTTGGTCAGGTCAACAGGAAGTATTATTAAAGAGATGCTTTACATTGAAATACAGACAGAGAGGTAGTAGTCCCAGAGTTAATGATCCAAGGTCAGTTTTTCATTTCACCTCCTGATTTAAGATGACTGACAGTGTTAGAATTTTTTTTTTTAACTTAAAAACAAGGCTGAATCATGCTCATCTGCAAGTATGTTTTGATGTGAGAGAGGTAGCCAGCCCCGTCATCGCCAGTTCACCCGCTCTTAAGATAACCTTCGGACCAACTGGGGGCCCAAGGCTGGTTTTGAGACACCGCAATTGTGATGAACTGAGAGAATATTAGGGTAGCACTGTAATTCATGAATCATATGTTGTCTGCCGCTGTTCCTACCTCTTTCCCTTTCTGTCTTCTACACCTCTCTCCCCACCTCGTCTTTCTTCCTCGTTTTATAATGCACACATTATATTGTATTTATAATATTACAATTATCATAATTATAATGCATTTATGTATTTATAACACCTGGATAATGAACTTCTTTCAATAAAGCGTTTCACATTCTCCACTGGTGGAAATTAAGTATCTCATTGAAATACTATCCTGTGTCCTCAGATTAATGCAGATGAAGGGAGTTAGATATGCATAGTTTTTTTCTGTATATATGAATTACAAATCAATCATGTTTCTAGTCTATTGCATAGTTACAATGTATAATCATTGATGTCCCAGGAGCTGGGGTAGTAAACACTGTTGAAGTGTATAATTGTAATACATACATGCAGACACAGCATCATTTAAATAATGGAGTATGATATGGCTGAAAAAGAAGTCTCAGAGATTCATTCCTGAACTGCCAAGGAAGTGTACATCAGTGAATATATTCAATGTACAGGCTACAATGTGGGAATCTCATGCGTGGTAATAACTACAGTACATGTGTATATAGGACTTACATCCTTGGCACAATAAAGTTATTATATTCTACTCTATCCATAGGCTTCATTAATGCCATTTAGACTTGAAGTTTATGCAACAACTAAGATAGCTGAGGTTCATAGATTGGAAGGGTCCATACACAGATCGGCTACATACTGTAGCTAGCTACACATCCATAGGCATACAGTTATTTTTATCCTCCACTACACAATAAGCAAGTAAATAGTTAGTTAGCTATGTTACTTCAGCTACATTGCAAGGCAAGCTCATACAATTGTACATTCAATTTGCAGTAAGTGCTTTAGCTAGCTAGATTCTTTACATCCACTGTTTCACAAGACGACAGCCTGGTTTGCTGGATTTCCCAGGAGTCCCTAAAACAGTAAACAACACAAATTACAAATTCATACTCCTAACACTAGCTAGCTGGCTAATATTGGCTAGTAAAATTCACTTTATGACAAAAAAATATGCACAAACTTTTGTCTCTACATTAACCAAGATATTCCTCTCAATTGTCAGTTTTTGCTTGACTCGTTATGACGCTATAACAACTTACATCTGGTTCCACCATAATGTTTTGTAAGCCATCTTTGTTGAAGAACGACACAAGGCAAGAGTGTCTCGCGTCAAAATTAGTCATTGGAACTAGAGGTCGACCGATTAATCGGAATGGCCGATTAATTAGGGCCGATTTCAAGTTTTCATAACAATCGGAAATCTGTATTTTTGGGCGCCGATTTAAATTTTTTTTTTTTACCTTTATTTAACTAGTCAAGTCAGTTAAGAACACATTCTTATTTTCAATGACGGCCTAGGAACGGTGGGTTAACTGCCTTGTTCAGGGGCAGAATGACAGATATCTTATGTTTCACCGAGTCGTGGCTGAACGACAACATGGATAGCATACAGCTGGCTGGGTTTTCCGTGCATCGGCAAGATCTGTGTCTATTTGTTGATGCACGAAATCTAATATTAAGGAAGTCTTGAGGTTTTGCTCGCCTGAGGTAGAGTATCTCATGATAAGCTGTAGACCACTATTTACCAATAGAGTTCATCTATATTCTTCATAGCTTTCTATTAACCACCACAAACTGATGCTGGCTCTAAAACCGCACTCAATGAGTTGTGGGCGGGGACCTAGTGGCAGGAGACCTTAATGCAGGGAAACTTAAATCCGTTTTTCCTCATTTCTACCAGCATGTTACATGTGCAACCAGAGAGAAAAAAACTATAGACCAACTATAGACCACCTTTACTCCACATAAGGTCCCGTACATAGCTTGCCCTCGCCCTCCATTTGGCAAATCTGACCATAAATCTATCCTCCTGATTCCTGCTTACAAGCAAAAACTAAAGCAAGAAGTACCCGTGACTCACTCAATACGAAAGTAGTCAGAGGACGCAGATACTAACCTAAAGGACTGTTTTGCTAGTACAGACTGAAATATGTTCCGCGATTCTTCTGATGGCATTGAGGAGTACACCACATCAGTCACTGGTTTTATCAATAAGTGTATTGATGACGTTGTCCCCACAGTGACCGTATGCACATACCGCAACCAGAAGCTATGGATTACAGACAACATCCGCACTGAGGTAAAGGGTAGACTGCCGCTTTCAAGGAACGGGACTCTAACCTGGACGCTTATAAGAAATCTCTGTAAGGTTCTTCCCTGTTGTACTCGGTGCATGTGACAAATACAATTTAATTTGATGGAATCCCAAGCATGGAGTAGTGGCAGAATTGCGCAATCCTCAAGATGGACTGGTTCCAAGCAAGAGATCTTCTTCCTTTCCGGTTCACATACCTTCACCACGGAAAACGACTTGACCTGCTGTTTTCAAGACGACGATGATGAGTATTTAATATCCTTCATTGTTTTCCTTTCTGACACAAACTGCTCTTTGTATGGTGTGAAACTACTCAAATGAAATGGCTACCTTTTCACAAAGAGTGCTGCTATGACTCTAAAATGATCTCAGAGGGCTGTCCTCAATTAACTCTGACGGGGACTCTTGGCGGTTGAAGGATCCCATGTATTTTCCCTCTATATGGTGGGAGGACAGGTTAAGACATTAAATCACCATGGCGTGCATGCTTGAGGTCGTAACATATCGGCTAGAGGTTTTGAGATACGAGGCAAGATACAATTTATCTATCAAGCATCATATCTGACATACGGGCTATTATTAACCTCTAGACAAAGAACTGACATAAACTGACATGAATGCAACTTTCTTATGACAAGCTGCCAAAAATAACCCTGGTCTTTGTCACTGTGCTTTCTGAACAGAGAAGTCCAATTCCATGAAATACAGTTGAAGAAACCCAACACCCCACTATTACCATGTTTATCTTGCACTCTCTGGATGTTTCTGTTTCGGGCATAAATCTCACGGTGGGATCTATAGGGAACAGGAATTTCCATTTTAAACCACCTTTCGCAGCATTTCACTTTCCATTTCACGATCCATGGTCAGATATCCCAAATTCCCACACTTACTGTTGTATGAGTCATCATTCAGCATAATGTCTCATGCTGTTAACAACAATGTTACCATGCAAGTGCATTACATAAAGATTACATTGAAAGTCTGGACCCAAAGGTGGCATTGAATACTCTCCTATTGAGTTGGCCTTATAACTCAATACATAGCCCTAGCCTAAAAGACATGAGAAAAAGGAGATAAAAGGTCAACGCTGACATGTGTCCTCCAAGGTGACACTGACAGTAGAACCTGATTGAGAATCATTGCATGGATTTAAAAAAAAACATGTCCCAAATTTCATGAATTCAGGTAACATGCAAGAAGAAGGATCACATGTAATCTCCAGGCTGTCTCTCAAAGAGTGTCACGTCCTGATAGGTCACTTTACAAAACAGTCAATTCTTTCACGTGTTTTCTGTCAACTGTAAAGGTCCTTCAATCACAGTCACCTTTTGAACACATAACAGACGCATCTGGTATGAAGTGCACATGGTACAGAAAGCATTGGGTATAGGTTGAGAGCCATGTTGATTGTTCTCATAATGTTAAAGACGGTGTTGTTGGGTATTTGTGCTTTATAAACAGTTGAATAACAAGCACTTCATGATCATGTCGTCCTTCACAGCAATCCAATGTATTCTAATTGCTTGTTTAAACTTTCTATACATAACTATCAGTCTGCTCCATGTAATAGCGAAGAGAAAGAGAACATTTAGATAATGCTATAGCTCAACATAATCATCTGATCCCATCATCAGGCCCACAACTAGGAAGTGTGCCATCAGCTCAAGATATATATGAACAAAGACAATCTTTGAGGAAAATGCCCGCAGTTCCCTCGGCTAAACCCACATACTAAAGGATAGAAACTCCCTTTTCTACAGGACTGAAAGCCTGCTTGTTTTCATACATCTGCATGCCTATTGAGCTCCAGAGTGTAAGGGAGTGTGATGGGGAGAACCCAGCCTCTTATCAGCATGCTCCAGACCAGCAGAGCCGTCATATCCGAGCTGGAAATACACTGGGCTTCCAGTAACACAGACCGCGCCCTCACAGCACTATCCCAGCACTGAACTAAAACTGGCCTCTTGTTATGACACCAGACTTGAATTATACTGAATGTGAATAATCCTGAAGTCTTCAACTCCATCAATAGTTTCATTATGTCAAGAATGTTAATCCATTCTAAGTTGGGAAAATCGGATGCATGATTGAATTGCATTCCACTATGCATTCATTTAACATGTGAAACAGCAAGCTACAGAGGCACATCATAATTTCCAAACTATCATTCAATTATATCAAGGTCATTCCAATACATTTCCTCATGATCTCAATTTTATCTGTGTGGATTATTACATTGTTGTAGGTTTGAAAAATATGAAAAAGTGATATATGATGGTTTACATTGAATCCTTCCAGTCATATAAATAGCTCAAATATCAACATTGTCTCGGCACTGCTACTGAACCAGTTCTACATTGGAACACGAGGGCAATTCCACAGTAACAGAGCGGCCATGAGACTCCGATTTTCATTGATTGCAAAGTTAAACAAATCAGATAACTCTATTTACAAGTACTACTTGTAACAATTTCCACTTGAACATTTTACAAAAACATACTTAGTTGAAAAACAGTGCAGATGCAAAGTTTGGTAACAGACTGACGGCACAAACAGCACAAACCGTCATTCTGTGTGTTTTTGTAAAATATTCAGTGGAAATTGTTAAAAATTAGTCATTGCAAATAGAGGTGTATGCTTTGTTTAACTTCGCAATCATTAGTTTTTGTTTGGCACACAATGTCAAAACAAATCTGAGTCTCATTAACACTCTGTTATCATGGAATTTCCCATTACAGTAGCCAGGACAAGCTCCTGAATCTCCAAAGTTTAAAGGTAAAGTGGAATTTCAGAGAGCCTATCTTGAGGATGCCTTCACTTCTCTACCACGACATATCAAATGAATTGCATTTGATAACAAACTATATAATAGAAACCATAAACGAAATGTAATTGTTGGTTAAAATCCAGGTCACAAAAAAGGTTGATGAGTGGCAAGATTCACTTTTAAAGGTCTAAATACACTGACATAAGGACCAACAAACTACAGTAGCAATAGCCTATCCGTTTACTGAAAGAATACAACGAGAATAGAGCAGAGTTTCAGAGTAACCCACTAATACTATATGAGTAGAAGTACGTTTTAAAATGTCCAGCAAAACGTCTGTTAACAAATGAAAACGAAACTTTCTGTTCTTAAATTCTCTCTGCGATTAAGCTATTCGTCACCATAGGCTGATCAACAAAACATTCCTGTTTGGCGATGTGGATAAAGTCCGCTTGGTGGTGAGGAGGATTACTATTGCATACCTCTTGTATAATCAAATAGGCTATTTACCTGCTTACGATACGGAGTCCTCAATGGGTTCGCAGAATTCGCAAAAATCATCGTCGGTTTCCAAAATCCCAAAACAGATTTATTTCGAACTATTTGTATCCAATGGCTGTTTATGATAAGTTGTACATTTAACCAGAGATGTTTTTTTTTAACAAATCGTATCTATGCTACACTAAAGCATAGACTACTGTAGGCCTAAATAGTATACTGTATTTGACATATACTACTGTACTATACAGCGATGGCAATGTATCCGCGAATCAGTCTGAACTTCGTTTGCCCAACCCCGATCTTTTGACTGAGTTCATTGATTTGCATTGAATCTTCCGCAGAACCGACTCTGCTACGGTGGGAAAAACCATTACCCTATCTGGTATAGGGATTATGACTTCACTGGATAACATGAAAACAGCACTATATAAGAACTTTGTCTGCAAATTCCAAGGAGATAATCTACAACAAAACAGCCTATATAATATGTAGAGGCCATGCTTTTTAATAGCTGGTATGATAAAATAATAGGTCTATAAACGATAGATTGTTACAAACAATGTTTCCCTGTTTTGCTAAACTTCGTCTAGTCTGAAATGCATACCATACATTCCATAGTGCGGCCATCAGATAGTTAAAGGAGCAGTACGATATTTTTGATCGATCCAAGACTCGTAAATGATTACAATTTGAAGAATATTTAAGAAATTGAATGAACGCAGGCCACAACTTAGTCGATTAAACACAAATGATTGAATTGTTATGAAGATAATCAACACTGAAAGAAAAAAGTACATTGAGGGTTGTGGCCATAGGATACTCGTTGAAATAAGCATTAATCAGACTGATGAAAGCAGACAAAAAAAGAGCAAACAGTGAGATGAAAATACACATGGACAAATGTAATTGAAAAGATATACAACCAATTAAAAATGTCTAACTGTTCTAATCCAGTAATAGTTACAAAGACTATGGACGCTATCGATGAGAAGTGACTGTGCAAAAGACACTGCATGTAACAGTAAGGATTCAAGCCACTCTTCCGCAGAGATCTCAATTGTGAGTGATAGGGTGACCCAGCTTTTTTATTATAGCAAAACATACACTTAGAGGCTGTGCTAGGCTATAAATCAAAACCAATTCACCTGCCATTCTCAGTCTCTGATTGGAAAACCAACTGTGGTGATGTCATCAGAATGTGAATGCATGCTGACCTTAAGGTGGTCGTTGCCTTTGTGGACATCTTTCTGACCTCTTACTTGTTCTACCAGGCTCTCTCTCTTTCACCTGGCTTGTTGTCATCCTTTACATCCTTTCCCCAACTGCATTTCCTGTCTTTTACTAAGTCTATTAGTTTTGTTCGCCCTTTTGTGTCAGGGGCTTTGAACCAACCGCTAATGAGATTATGCAACATCTGGTCTTTTGACCACAGCAAACAGAGCGATGTCAACATTGGTCTAAAACCAAATCAGCCCAAAAAAACAAAAACCCAATCACAATAAAACGTTTCCTTTTGGTTTCTGCAGGTGCTCACTTTTAACCACGATCTACCAAAAACTCCAATTTGAATCTTTCCTTCCTCTTTTTTTCCTTTGTGATTTTTTGGGAGGTTGTTGAAGTGATACATTATGTTCATTTTGAAACACACAGACGTTTTAACATACGGTGTCCTAAAAGACACTGCAGAGTCATAGAGATAGAGTATGTAGGGAGGTCCTTTGGGCCACCCTGAGGTGTCAATATATGTCAACCTTAAAGGGAAAAGAGAGACCTGGATTAGCACTCCATGGAGGTCACTGAGAAATGGGGACAATGGTGGGGAGAGCAACAGACAGTGCAACTATCCCTTTTATATAGGAGTCAAAGGTACATTGCCTTAAAGTTCTTACATAAAACACATAGCCAACTGTAATTGTTCTTTCTTGTGAATGCATTTATTGACCTGAAGCTTCATTCATTCTTTTCTATAGGAATTGATGCTGGCAATTTTATTTTATTTTATTTATTTCACCTTTATTTAACCAGGTAGGCTAGTTGAGAACAAGTTCTCATTTACAACTGCGACCTGGCCAAGATAAAGCATAGCAGTGTGAACAGACAACACAGAGTTACACATGGAGTAAACAATTAACAAGTCAATAACACAGTAGAAAAAAAAAAAAAAGGGAGTCTCTATACAAAGAGTGCAAAAGGCATGAGGAGGTAGGCGAATAATTACAATATTGCAGATTAACACTGGATTGATAAATGATCATGTACAGGTAGAGATATTGGTGTGCAAAAGAGCAGAAAAGTAAATAAATAAAAACTGTGGGGATGAGGTAGGTGAAAATGGGTGGGCTATTTACCAATAGATTATGTACAGCTGCAGCGATCGGTTAGCTGCTCAGATAGCTGATGTTTGAAGTTGGTGAGGGAGATAAAGGTCTCCAACTTCAGTGATTTTTGCAATTCGTTCCAGTCACAGGCAGCAGAGTACTGGAACGAAAGGCGGCCGAATGAGGTGTTGGCTTTAGGGATGATCAGTGAGATACACCTGCTGGAGCGCGTGCTACGGATGGGTGTTGCCATCGTGACCAGTGAACTGAGATAAGGTGGAGCTTTACCTAGCATGGCCTTGTAGACGACCTGGAGCCAGTGGGTCTTGCGACGAATATGTAGCGAGGGCCAGCCGACTAGAGCATACAAGTCGCAGTGGTGGGTAGTATAAGGTGCTTTAGTGTCAAAACGGATGGCACTGTGATAAACTGCATCCAGTTTGCTGAGAAGAGTGTTGGAAGCAATTTTGTAGATGACATCGCCGAAGTCGAGGATCGGTAGGATAGTCAGTTTTACTAGGGTAAGCTTGGCAGCGTGAGTGAAGGAGGCTTTGTTATGGAATAGAAAGCCGACTCTTGATTTGATTTTCGATTGGAGATGTTTGATATGAGTCTGGAAGGAGAGTTTGCAGTCTAGCCAGACACCTAGGTACTTATAGGTGTCCACATATTCAAGGTCGGAACCATCCAGTGTGGTGATGCTAGTCGGGCATGCGGGTGCAGGCAGCGATCGGTTGAAAAGCATGCATTTGGTTTTACTAGCGTTTAAGAGCAGTTGGAGGCCAAGGAAGGAGTGTTGTATGGCATTGAAGCTCGTTTGGAGGTTAGATAGCACAGTGTCCAATGACGGGCCGAAAGTATATAGAATGGTGTCGTCTGCGTAGAGGTGGATCAGGGAATCGCCCGCAGCAAGAGCAACACAAGAGCAACATCATTGATATATACAGAGAAAAGAGTCGGCCCGAGAATTGAACCCTGTGGCACCCCCATAGAGACTGCCAGAGGACCGGACAGCATGCCCTCCGATTTGACACACTGAACTCTGTCTGCAAAGTAATTGGTGAACCAGGCAAGGCAGTCATCCGAAAAACCGAGGCTACTGAGTCTGCCGATAAGAATATGGTGATTGACAGAGTCGAAAGCCTTGGCAAGGTCGATGAAGACGGCTGCACAGTACTGTCTTTTATCGATGGCGGTTATGATGTCGTTTAGTACCTTGAGTGTGGCTGAGGTGCACCCGTGACCGGCTCGGAAACCAGATTGCATAGCGGAGAAGGTGCGGTGGGATTCGAGATGGTCAGTGACCTGTTTGTTGACTTGGCTTTCGAAGACCTTAGATAGGCAAGGCAGAATGGATATAGGTCTGTAACAGTTTGGGTCCAGGGTGTCTCCCCCTTTGAAGAGGGGGATGACTGCAGCAGCTTTCCAATCCTTGGGGATCTCAGACGATATGAAAGAGAGGTTGAACAGGCTGGTAATAGGGGTTGCGACAATGGCGGCGGATAGTTTCAGAAATAGAGGGTCCAGATTGTCAAGCCCAGCTGATTTATACGGGTCCAGGTTTTGCAGCTCTTTCAGAACATCTGCTATCTGGATTTGGGTAAAGGAGAACCTGGTGAGGCTTGGGCGAGGAGCTGCGGGGGGGCCGGAGCTGTTGGTCGAGGTTGAAGTAGCCAGGCGGAAGGCATGGCCAGCCGTTGAGAAATGCTTGTTGAAGTTTTCAATAATCATGGATTTGTCGGTGGTGACCGTGTTCCCTAGCCTCAGTGCAGTGGGCAGCTGGGAGGAGGTGCTCTTGTTCTCCATGGACTTCACAGTGTCCCAGAACTTTTTGGAGTTGGAGCTACAGGATGCACACTTCTGCCTGAAGAAGCTGGCCTTAGCTTTCCTGACTGACTGCGTGTATTGGTTCCGGACTTCCCTGAACAGTTGCATATCGCGAGGACTGTTCGATGCTATTGCAGTCCGCCACAGGATGTTTTTGTGCTGGTCGAGGGCAGTCAGGTCTGGAGTGAACCAAGGGCTGTATCTGTTCTTAGTTCTGCATTTTTTGAACGGAGCATGCTTATCTAAAATGGTGAGGAAGTTACTCTTAAAGAATGACCAGGCATCCTCAACTGACGGGATGAGGTCAATGTCCTTCCAGGGTACCCGGGCCAGGTCGATTAGAAAGGCCTACTCACAGAAGTGTTTCAGGGAGCGTTTGACAGTGATGAGGGGTGGTCGTTTGACTGCGGCACCGTAGTGGATACAGGCAATGAGGCAGTGGTCGCTGAGATCCTGATTGAAGACAGCGGAGGTGTATTTGGAGGGCCAGTTGGTCAGGATGACGTCTATGAGGGTGCCCTTGCTTACAGAGTTAGGGTTGTACCTGGTGGGTTCCTTGATGATTTGTGTTAGATTGAGGGCATCTAGCTTAAATAATAATGTAATCTAATAATATATTTCATTTAGCAGATATTTTTATCCAAAACAATTCAGTCATTCATGCATACATTTTACGTACACTACCGTTCAAAGGTTTGGGGTCACTTAGCAATGTCCTTGTTTTTGAAAGAAAAACATTTTTGTTGCCCATTAAAATAACATTAAATTGATCAGAAATACAGTGTTAATGTTGTAAATGACTATTGTAGCTGGAAACGGCTGATTTATAAAGGAATATCTACAGGGGCGTTCAGAGACCCATTATCAGCAACCATCACTCCTGTGTTCCAATGGCACATTGTGTTAGCTAATCCAAGTTGATCATTTTAAAATGCTAATTGATCATTAGAAAATCCTTTTGCAATTATGTTAGCACAGCTGAAAACTGTTGTCCTGATTAAAGAAGCAATAAAACTGGCCTTCTTTAGACTAGTTGAGTATCTGGAGCATCAGCATTTCTGGGTTCGATTACAGGCTCAAAATGGCCAGAAACAAATACCTTTCTTCTGAAACTCGTCAGTCTATTCTTGTTCTGAGAAATTAAGGCTATTCCATGCGAGAAATTTCCAAGAAACTGAAGATCTGGTACAACGCTGTGTACTACTCCCTTCACAGAACAGAGCAAACTGGCTTTAACCAGAATAGAAAGAGGACTGGGAGGCCCCGGTGCACAACTGAGCAAGCGGACAAGTACATTAGATTGTCTAGTTTGAGAAACAGACGCCTCACAAGTCCTCAGCTTCATTAAATAGTACCCACAAAACACCAGTCTCAACGTCAACAGTGAAGAGGCGACTCCGGGATGCTGGCCTTGTAGGCAGAGTTCCTCTGTCCAGTGTCTGTGGTCTTTTGCCGATCTTAATCTGTTCTTATTTTGTTGGCCAGTCTGAGATATGACTTTTTCTTTGCAACTCTGCCTTACAACGATCAACTTGGATTAGCTAACACAACGTGCCATTGGAACACAGGAGTGATGTTTGCTGATAATGGGCCTCTGTACGCCTATGTAGATATTCCATTAAATATCAGCCGTTTCCAGCTACAATAGTCATTTACAACATTAACAATGTCTACACTGTATTTCTGATCAATTTGATGCTATTTTAATGGACCAAAAATGTGCTTTTCTTTCAAAAACAAGAATATTTCTAAGTGACCCCAAACTTTTGAACGGTAGTGTATGTGAAATAAAACTAAGGATGTGGTCCTCTACAGACTTAAAGCAACACTTCTGGTGCTTGAGAATTGCTGTTATAAACGACGTATGACAAATATCTCAACTATGTCTGAACCTACAGTCACGGAAAGGCCTGCAGTGATATCCAAATTCCCACGGACACAAATCAGTTCCTAAGCAGGCTGTTTTGACATGATACAAATTATCAATTTAATTCTGGCTCTATGTCAGACCAAACCCTACAGACATCAGGGCTCTTACAAAGAATCTAGCAGCTTGCCTAATAGATGACGACTATACACACTATGCCACTATACATGCCCATTTTAGCCCTTTATGAGAACTGTAGGTTTAAGACTTCATCATTCAAGGAATCAGGCACTCACAGCCCATAATAATTATAATAATCAGTTTGTCTGGAAACTAACAGCAGCTATACGGTTTAACACAACAGTTTGTCCTCTTTGAAACACTGACATCTCCCATCCATTTCCTTCCTCTCCGTTAGCTCGCTCAGAGTGAGATCCAGCAATACCACAGCACCCTGAAATTCAAGTGGAGGAAAGAGAGTCCCACCAGTACCAGGAAGGCTTTACAAACAGCTCTGTATATTTACCTTCCTGCCTGGATGGAAGGGGTGAGTTCAGGGGACAAAGCCTCTCTGAGGCAGCAACAGAATCATTTTCGACGACACCCAGCACGTTAGGGTGGAAGCAAGTAAGCCACAAAGACAAACGTGCGTGAGTGTGTGTGTGTGTGTGTGTGTGTGTGTGTGTGTGTGTGTGTGTGTGTGTGTGTGTGTGTGTGTGTGTGTGTGTGTGTGTGTGTGTGTGTGTGTGTGTGTGTGTGTGTGTGTGGCATGGTGGTGGGGCAAGAACAGCTCAACCTGAAGTTGTCATTATCCAGGAGTAGATTACTGGAAAGTCTTTCCATACTTCTAAATTCATCAAATTAAAATAATACGATGAAAAGTCAGTTAGGAAAATCTCACACAAAACATTATCAAAGTATTACATTAGATTAGTTATAAAGGAGACTCTGCAAGGTATTAGGGGTGTCAAATTGCACAGGCAATTCAAGAAAAGCTTGTAGAGTGGATGCTACACTCGTGACAATGACGGTCTTACAAACTTTTGCTTTAGACAAACCAAACTTCCCAAATGCCTGATCCTGAAAATGTGTGTCAACCTTAGTTTTGACAGAAGTCAGCAGATAGTTTTGCAATGATAAACGGAGAGTAGCTTGGACAGGACAGTAAACTACAGGGTAAACATGCTGTACTGCCCATCTGTCTGAAGCACTCACTGGTCATGTGATGTCAGCACCAGGGATGGGATCATGTGGCAGGTGATCTAAGTTTGACTTACGGCACCAGCGCTGAGGGATAGAATATCAAAAACTGATGTTTTGCTGTCAAGAGCACATTGCTCAATGAGAGAGCTTTGGCTTTATTGTTGGTAAGTTGAGAGGGGTTGTAATAGAACATTGCACATGAACTTTTCACGTTTTTTTTATGTCATACTGAATAACACATTCATATAAGAGTGCATCTAAAAATGTGAAGAATGTTTCATCTTGTGTACTGACTAAATGTAGAGCATGCAATGTATTCCAAGTAGGAAACAAATATTTTCATTTCATACTACTCTATATGGCAACAAATTAGATTTTGTATTATTATTATTATTATTGTTTTGCTGTGAAAGCAAATAGGAAACATTGAATAACCCACATCCATTCTTTAATATTCATTTGAAAATCATTCATATCCATATTGCTTGAAAATAAATACATGATTGACATTAATGCACCCATTTTCAATTACCTTTCCTATTCCCCGCCTCAGATCCAGTGAGGTGTTTCATAAATAATTCAAGAAAGGGGAAATTGATTATCAATGCAATAGCCTGATACAAGATGTTTATGTTTTTCTCATAAATAAGATATGTTCTCATGAAAAAAAAGACAAGGGCCTTGATGCGAAGTGAAAATCCCAAATTCTAAAGCCCTGACTACACTCTGCCTCTATAATAATTGACTTTGCAAAGTGAAAAATAAATAAATAGATTGAAATATTCCTGCTATATTGCAATTGATATAACAGCTCCTGTTGCTTTATTTCATTGCATGCTCATTTCAATTGTTTGAACGCAAGAAGCAATGAATAAGAAATGATTACCTTGATGGCCCGTGTGTCACCATTGACATCTTTCTAACTCTGATGAGGCTTTTCAATGTTTTCTCTATTTTTTATGAAAGAGCCTCTTGGCAGAGAGAGTCTCAACAGCAGGGTGGGTATATTATTGTGCACCGTGTAAACCCACATTTTGTTCATGTCAAAAGTCCCCAAGAATGAGAATCATAGGAGCACAATGGCTGCTCTTTCAGCCCTGCACCAACATAAAGAGCAGCAACATGGTGCTGTTCAACTGTGTACATTCAGCTGCTAGGCAACTCTCCAAACTTTATTGTAAACATTGTATAGGGCTTTTTCAGCCTCGGCGTAATGCCATTGTTCACAGTCTAACACTGTAATGTCTGATGGCAGTTAATGTCCTTACCTTCAAAGGATTATTATAGGCTTGTGTTGACAACAAACAAGAATACAAAATAGTGAGTTAATTGGATTTGAATCATTATTAAGCTTGTAAAAGCTTATTTCCTTCAATGTAAACACTTCTTCACCAGTAAGGACCATCTGTTCTTCAAACTATTGTAAATCTGTGAACCCCTAGTCCAGTGGATCCCTGAAATACTGGATCGCTCACATAGATATTCGACACTAGTTTGTACCAAGCACTTTGTTCTGAAACTAGAAGCAGTCTGTTCTGCTCCACTTAAATTACTCTATCAAAGTACTGTAGCTAGTCTCCTGCCGAAACAGAAATCCAGTTGCTTGACAAACATGCTAAAACACGCTATGAGTTTCTGTGCTTTGTCAATGCGATTCCTGTGAGAGTATCTCAAAACGTAACAACAAATGGACGACAACAAAAGCACATATCATGAATAATGCAATATTTTGCCGCTGACTGAACATGATACAGGTCTTCTATACAAAATCAATATCACAACAAATAACCTACAATATCACTAAACCTTTAAAGACTCCCAACATCACATACACACCAAAATAGACCAGAAATCTATGCCAGGCCCCCTCAATAATATTATAACAGGATCATTGCATTTGGATCCAAGCAGAAAGGCCAGCAGGACAGAGAAATGTAAACCACCATGCCAGTTATCCACAAATCCATGAGCAAGGCCCTATTTGAAGTGGACAAGCCACTTCTGTACTAAGGCCACCACAGACATATATGGTGTGTCATAAAACAAACTGAAAGGGGCCACATCCCTTTCCATGTGGAAATCACATGAATGACCCTATTTTTAAATCGAATACAAAGAATGACTCTTCAGCCAATGGAATAGTGGGATTTGAAGGAGAGAAAAAAACACATGGCTTTTGATCATCAGTAGGAAGATGGAGTTGCGTGTCATTTATAAAGTCAGCATTTTATGACTAACGAATGCAGGTAACTTTGGCGAATAAGCTAATACTTTCTCTTCAAATTATATCGTCAAATAAAAGAGAAACCTGCTCTTGCTGGTATCACGTAGCTGTATGGAAGCTCTTCAAATGATATCAAAATGGAAAATAAATCGCCCATGCATTCATAACACAGCTATAATAGGCTGTGTAGCTAGCACAATGGAATTCCTAAATCCCGTTTAAGGTCTTTTTCATTGGATCGACACACTCAGATGTCTATCTCTGTTTGAAAACATATCCTCATTTTACTGTTGCATACTAAGCAGCCTATAGGGCTTCCGCTCTGGGACCTTGTAATTTAATAGGCAGCCAAGCTGATTAAACATGTATGGATCTTAAGTGAGGCAAAGTATTCTGTAGGAGCCTCTTGATGTTCAGTGGTGATGTCTGTAGGTCAATTGAGGACTGCAATTTGACCCCCATATGCCCTCTGATTTTCAACACATAATTCATTAATGATGCTGTAAATAATTCGATGAAACCTGACTTGCGCTCTTATGATCATTCATCAATACGAAACAGCATATCAAAAACTACCTAAACAATTCACAATAAAATACATTGGGTTGGGAGATGCTATCTTGATCTAACACCTAATTATACATGGCAGTGTTTAAGAGATTTAGGAATAACAGTAATCCTATAAATTGTGCATCGTTTCTATTAGCTAACCCTGGAGAGCCACAGTCACTCCAATGTAAATCCAAATGATCCAAGTCAATAGTGTAAAGAAAAATCTGTCAGAAGAGTTTTACAGGTGTTGAGATGCACTAAATTGCCTACAGCTGTCCAGGGTGCTTAAGTCATAAAGTGATCACAAATAATTTTTTCCTGAAAATATAGGCCTATGCGTTTCAAATGACTTAATAAACAGAACCCAGCGAACAAGAAATCTGACAGACAAAATAGAGTACAATAATCTACCGAGGCAGATGAAGAACATGTTCTTATCAACTGTCGAATCTAACCGCGCATTGATCATTTTATGATGTAGAGTCAATCGCCCATTTTCAAGTACATAGAGCACTGTTTTACTGTACCTTCGCTTGCAGGTATCGGGGGTAGTAATAGGAGTACTGGGGGTACATCTGTTGTTGCCACACTTTTCCCATGAATATAGAAAGATGAACTAGTCGCGCCGGAACTGAAGGTTACTTCAGTATTTCCTTCAATTCGGTTTTTCTGTCAGTCAATTCTCTCGTTGTTGGGAGACCTCACCCTGGAACCAAACAGCGAAACAGTGGAATATCAACCAGCCTCTGCGCAAATGAACTGCGTTTCTGCGTGGGCGTTGGACTTGCTTCGGGTGATGGGTTCTCTCTGTTCTGGGTACATTCTGACTGGAGCCAAAGTGGTCACGGCAAATGCTGACCAGTTGGCTATTCATGCAATCTCATTCAGAATAGTGTCAAGACAACAGTTTGATTAATTTTGATAATACATTTTGTGTTTGAAGACACAATAAGGACGTTTTAGTCACTGATGCTCTGAAAGTCCATAGGCCTACTCTCCAGACATCAGTCTCCAATGCTGGACAGGCACTCTCACCTTTGCACCAGCAATACAAACATTGCCATGTGACATCAATAAGTGCTTCACTGTAATGGCACACTCATATTGGTTCAAGGAGTGATGGTACATTATATAAGGATACCTTTCATGGCATCCAGACAAGGCAATGTAACTTCCTTAACAAAAAAAACAAAGTCCGACATGATCACAATATGAACATTTACTTAAACCATAGTTGCATACCAACAAACATCTGCCAACTGTGCCAAGTCAACAAGTTCCATGATTCTCCTCAGGTAGCTTATAAGGACTTAAGTTACAATCATATCTTCACACATTATTCATGGCAACAGCAAGGGAAGGGAGCATATTATATTGCATGCATTTGTCATCAACAAATGGTTGAAATAGTATTTGTCGGTGAAACTCATTTATGTGTTCACAACATAAAATGCAGCGGTTGACCCAATATGGCCTCAAGGCTGCTTTCTGAGTATTTTTATTTATATAGGCAAGTCAGTTTTGAACCCATTCTTATTCTCAATAACAGCATAGGAACAGTGTGTTAACTGCCTGTTCAGGGGTAGAATGTCAGATTTGTACCTTGTCAGCTTGGGGATATGAACTTGCAACCTTCCGGTTACTAGTCCAACGCTCTAACCACTAGGCTACCCTACCACCCCACTGTATAGTATGAAAGTACTACTAAAGAACTATTGCATGCATTTGTCATCAACAATTGTTGAAATAGTAAGGACACATAGCCACACTGTACATTTCTTATCAGGTAGAACCGACGAAGAAGCACTGTGGATGAGAATACAGAATGAGGAACTATGTTGTGTTCTTGTAGGGCGGAGTTTAGGATACAAAGCCACGGTTTCACGAAGGAAGCTCAGAGAGGTTACTTACAGGCAACATTATATGTCATCTGCTTTCCCACAGTTCATACCACAGTTCATATAAAGGGAGAGAAATAATATATGAAAATGAACGCGGTTTCCTTCTCGGGAATATGAAGCCCTTACCTTTTGGTTCTTGATTGTTTCGAGCTTTTCGTGAAATTCCTCCCCAAAATATCCAAACGCATTCGAGTAGTAATGTTCATCTTCATTAAAGCGCAGGCCACCAGCTGATGGTGTGAAGATGTCTGGGGATGGTCATATTGCTGTCTGTTGCAAATGTTGTTTGAATCCATTAATGAGGATGAAGAGCTTCTTCTATCCTTTGATGCTGCAGTAATTAGAGCAAGCTAGAGACACATGGAGCCAAACTAACCTTCCACAGGTTTGCAACAGTGACTGTTTAGGCTACTACTACAGTGCATAGTACTACTACATACTATATTGTAGTAGAGGTTATGGCTCTTTTCTGTCAAGTACAAAGTAGTCCTCCCGAACATCAAAATGATCCATTTTCATTCTCCTTCACCATTGCCATCTAACCGGAGTGCTATAGTTAATGGCATGACCATGGACTTGGTTGTACCTGTTACGTTTTAAAGGCTCAGGGGGGAGGGGGGGGGGTCTGTTAACGTGTCACTGGTGGTCTCGGTGCTCCCCTCATTGTCGATTTATTATCTGCTGTCTATGTGTCCTGCTACTCAGATGTATATGGATGACATGCTCATTTATCAAACTGAATAGTCCACTATAGAGGCCAGGGCAAAATGTGCACAGGTGCAAAAATAGCCCATACCCCACTCGCGTTATTTCCCACACACTGGATACCGACTAACAACTTAATCACTCTACTGTTGGATCAACAAAGAAATATATTTGAGTAAGGGGAATATTTTTTATAATTGGATGTTTTTACACCGAATAATTGTGACTAAAAGGTACAAACACTTTGTAATACTCTGAGCACAAATATAAACACAACATGCAAGGTGTTGGTGCCATGTTTCACGAGCTGAAATTTAAGATCCCAGAAATGTTCTCTTGTTTGCCAAGATAATCCATCCACCTGACAAGTGTGGCATATCAAGAAGCTGATTAAATGGCATTTTTGTGCTAGGGAAAATAAAAGGCCACTCTAAAATGTGAAGGTTTGTCACACAACACAATGCTACAGATGTCTCCAGTTATGAGGGAGAGTGCAACTGCATGCTGAATGCAGGAATGTCCACCAGCACTTTTGGCAGAGAATTTAACTTTCAATTCAATACCATAAGCCACCTCCAACGTTGTTTTAGAGAATTTTGCAGTATGTCCAGACGGCCTCACATCCGCAGACCACGTGTATGGCGTTGTGTGGGCGAGCGGTTTGCTGATGTCAAAATTGGGAACAGAGTACCCTATTGTAGCGGTGGAGTTATGGTCTGGGCAAACATAAGCTACAGACAACAAACACAATTGCATTTTATCGATGGCAATTTGAATGCACAGAGATACCATGATGAGATCCTGAGGCCTATTGTCGTGCCATTCATCTGCTGCCATCATCTCATGTTTCAGCATTATAATGCACAGCCCCATTGTCACAAGGATCTATACACAATTCCTGGAAGTTGGAATTGTCCCAGTTCTTCCACAGCCTTCATACTAACCAGACATGTCACCCATTGAGCATGTTTGGGATGCTCTGGATTGACGTGTAAGACATCGTGTTGCAGTTCCCGCCAATAGATTATGGCATAATTTATTTATTTGAATTTGTTGTAACTCAGTAAAATCCTTGAAATTGTTGCATGTTGCGTTTATATTTTTGTTCAATATATATTTGTTGTGAAGATTGGTTTTGGAATTGTTCTCAAATTATTGAAATAAATAGCAGATTTTATTTAATTGGTTTTATGAGTGCTGAGTCTCAGGAGCCAGTTGAGTTTGAGGCTTTCTGCCATGTTGACAAAAGCTCTGTGTTGTCATAGGGGTTGTAGCCTACAGAGAAGGATTGTCTCATACAACCGTCAGGTTGTCCTCACCTTATGATGAACTCATCTTGGTGACATGGTACGTGCTGAAAACATCATCATATATTGGCTGAATACTGCCACGTTTACATGTGTCTAAAGTTGTATTATTTAACATTACTCTTAGCACAAACTCATGTCATCATACTATTTTAGAATACAAAATGTACAATTTCTCAGTTTAGGAAAATAATGGAATTACATGCATCAACAGAATTGGCCATGCTACACATTGCACAATTTTATTTATATGTAGTATAGATTAAATTGGTTCCATTGGTTACTATGTTATTCTCTGTGATAATCCCCTCTCTAATAGCCGGAATCCCCTGAGGCCAGAGTCTCCACTAAAACAACAATATTAAATCCAGCTCTCCCCTGTGTTTCTGATGGGAACCTCTGGCGTCACAGCCTTTTGTGAGGGGGGGGGGGGGGGTTGTCTGATTTCCCGTGGGTGGCCATTTTGTTTCCCCAAATACATACAGTGGGGCAAAAAAGTATTGAGTCAGCCACCAATTGTGCAAGTTCTCCCACTTGAAAAGATGAGAGAGGCCTGTAATTTTCATCATAGGTACACTTCAACTATGACAGACAAAATGAGGGAAAAACATCCAGAAAATCACATTGTAGGATATTTAATGAATTTATTTGCAAATTATGGTGGAAAATAAGTATTTGGTCAATAACAAAAGTTTATCTCAATACTTTGTTATATACCCTTTGTTGGCATTGACAGAGCTCAAACGTTTTCTGTAAGTATTCACAAAGTTTTCACACACTGTCAAATTGTTTGTTCTCCAGGTTCCTGAAATATGACCGTTGAGTTTTCTCCGTGCATTCCTCTTCATTTCCCCTGGCATGCCTGAGCTTTCTGTCGCTCGGCTCTGCCCTCCGCCTGATCTCCCGTTTATGCAGACCTACAGCAGTTTGTTTATTTGACTAGCTTCGGAGGCATCAGATTGGCCAAGATTTACTTGCATGCTTATGTCCAGATCCAGAGGGCTATGAATCCAACAGGACAGACCACCTCTCAACAGGAAGTGGAGTGTCCTTTTTATGGATGTCATTCATGACACACACACGTAAAGAACATGGCACAGTAAAAGCATCTGGAGTTCCTTGTCCGAGATCTGCAAAACCAGAAGAAGACACCCGTGCGATGCATGCATTCATTGACGGACTAGCGGTGGAGGTGTAATGAATCATGCTGAAGTAATAGCCTCTATGCTACAACCAGTTAATCAAAGCTGTGCCGTAGCAGGTGTAGCAGAAATTGAATTTACGGATTGTGCCGTCAGTGTTCTAATTCAAATGGGGCCCGGCCATTTAAACGTTCCAGAGGAGTAATTTAGCTAAGAAGACAGTTGAGGAATGTACTTCGGTGTTGCCTACACTCAGTACCTTTTTAATTAAAGTCAAAGGGGATTGCAGACATTGAACGTACCACATTAAGAGGCATCTCTCACTTATAATCTTGTCACATGTTATCACCTGATCTGCTTGCCAGGAAAACAAGGGCAATAATGAACCCTATTTCAGCTCACCACATTGGTTCTTCTGGCTGAGTTTAAATACCCCCCCCCCCCCCCAAACAAGTGTTATAATAGCAATTAAGAATTGCTATGTTGTGTTGAGGTTGGATGAGGCTGGTGAAGGACAAGTCCTTAGGAAGAGCCAAGCAGAAACATCAGACTCCGATGGCCATATTTGTGCTGCATAGTTACAAATCATCACACTCCTGCGTGGAGAGCCGTCAGCTAGACATTCTGAGAGAGAGAGAGAGAGAGAGAGAGAGAGAGAGAGAGAGAGAGAGAGAGAGAAAGGTGGTAGATCAAACAGGACAGATTTGCACATGAAAGGGAACAGAGTGTTCCTCCTAGAATCTTGCATTCTGCTTATCAGTCTCTGGATCTTTCCACAGACCTGCTCACCTGCTCGCCCACAGACTGTGTTCAGACCTATTGAAGTGGGTTGGATTTATCTAGAAATAGGAGACGAGGTTTGAGTTACAAAACACGCTTGATTTAAGTATAGCTTAGACATTTAAATGGACAATTTGTGTTTTGGAGTTGTCAAATTGACACAAAAATGCTAGGGGGAGGGGCAGCGCATGGCAGCTGTCATAATACATTTGCATCTCGTTAATTTGGGAATATAAAGTATTTCTGTCTGCGTGATTACAGAAAGCAGGAGGAATATTGATGATCCTTTACTTCTTTCAGGAAGTCCAGCAGTCGTTACTGATCTGTTGTCATAAATGTATGGTCAAAGCATCCACTGAGACCCATGTTGTGAGATGTGGAGCAGAGTGGCAACCCTATTGCTGTATATTCCCCTCAAGACAGGGATGCTGGTCTGATCGAAATTGGGGTTGTTATTGCCAATCTGCACTCTTAGAAAAAAGGGTTCCAAATGGGTTCTTTGTAAGGCAAAGGGTTCTACCTAGAACCTTTAACACCCTAAGAAACGTTTTTAGAAGAAAGGGTTCTTTGATGATTCTTTGGAAGGCAAGAATGATTCTTTAGAAGGCAAGAAGGGTTCTTTGGTAGGCCAGAAGGGTTCTTTGGTAGGCCAGAAGGGTTCTTTGGTAGGCCAGAAGGGTTTTACATACAGGAGGGGGGGGGGTTGGAATGTCTTGGATCCACACCAGGTGGAGAGGTGTCAGGTTGGAGGGTCATGGATGACAACTACAAAGCAGGGAAGCAGGAGCCCCCTCTGTGCCAAGCTGGGGGCCACAAAGACCAGCAGCAGATACATGCCGAGCCTCACCACAGACTGAGGACAGGGACAGACAGGACCTTCCCATCCACTTTATTCCATTCTCCCTAGGTCTTTATAAATACAATAAAAAATCAGCCATGGCTATCAGTTGTGGTTTACTCTGTACAAGTCCCCTATTGTATAGCTAAACACGTCTTAATTGTTAGAACGTGCAAACAAAATGCATTCGTCATTTCACAGGGGGAATGTGTCAATCACAGTCACAGCATCTCCCCCCTCTGGCCGTGAATACCAGGGCAACAGATAGAAGTGGCAAGGCTGACAAGTCTGACAAGAATGCCAAGAATTCAGATCCCTCTCCAAAAGTCCATGTGGCTGAGGTTGAAGCATGTAGAGCAAGCAGTGGTGTGGTTACTGACCTCTGGTGGCAATGTGCATTATGCTCCTAAATGAACATTTTTTTTCAAGAGGTGGATATTTTTTCTTCTTCTGAAGAGCACATTCCTTCCCTCTGTCTGAGACCATTGAAGTAGTTTAGCGGTGGGGGTGCTTCACAGGAGAGGCATTTGAACATTTTTAATTACAATATAGGGGTCCTGTGTGGCTCAGTCGGTAGAGCATGGCGCTTGCAACGCCAAGCGTCGTGGGTTCGATTCCCGCTGGGACCACCCATATGTAAAAGTAGTGGCCCCAGCCGACTTGTAAGTCGCTTTGGACAAAAGCGTCTGCTAAATGGGATATATTATTTTTTATATATTTAGGAATGCCTTCTGGAACATGTGACCTTTCATGTGCCTTGATAACAACCTTTACGAGCCCAGTTGGTTTCGCCACGGAAGAATACAGGATATTATTGGTCCACTAATACAGGACTTGTAAAGGACTTGCCCACTGCACTAATTTTGTGAAAAATGACAACCAAATGTATTTGAGTATTTTCCTGCATTTGTAACTTAAGTCTGATCATTATCTGTACAAAACAGTTCCTCTGATAATACTTGTGGAATATAAAAATACTTGCTAGATATTTGTTTTCCAGTTTCTTGATATACTTTGCAAATGCAACTTATTTCTATGCAAATCTGTCTGAGACAGTTTGGTCTGAGACAACACTGCTTAGACTCAGAGGGACACGCTGGGAGACAAAAACAAATCAAATCAAATTAAATATTTTCACATATGCCGAATACATAGGGTGTAGACTTTACCGTCAAATGCTTACTTACGAGCCCTTTCCCAACAATGCATAGTTAAAAAGTAAGAAAATTAGCTAATTAATACTGAAAATTGCCATGTAACAATAACGAGGATATATACAAGGAGTACCGGTATCGAGTCAATGTGCAGAGGTATGAGGTAGTTGAGGTAATTGAGTTAATATGTACATGTAGGTAAGGGTAAAAATGACTAGGTAATCGTGATAGATATTAAACAGAGTAGCAGCAGCGTGTGTGGAGTATGTGTGTGTGTGGCGTCAATATGCAAGTGTGTGTGATTTGTGTGTGTGAACTAGACAACTCACTCTACCAATCGATGGGGATAAACTCTCAAACTGATGCCCTGTTAAGGGACCAGCTAAGCAAGTGGAGACTTTTAAGTATGAATATTGACAACATTCATTATAAGCATTATTTCACTAGTGCAAGAATCTGCATATCTCTTTTTCTTGAGAGAGAAAAATAAAGACAGCAACAACAAATAATAGGACTTTGATTCTTTGTCAATCTGGTGTGTATCTAGAGCAGGCAGTCATGGGCTCATGACACAGTGAAACAGTAGCATGCACATCACACATAAACCTCCATTACCAATCATTGGCTGGAATACAATCAAATCCACACAGCAGAAACCTCCATTACCAATCACTGACTAGAATACAATCAAATCCACACAGCAGAAACCTTCATTACCAATCATTGGCTGGAATACAATGAATCCACACAGCAGAAAACTTCATTACCAATCATTGGCTGGAATACAATCAAATCCACACAGCAGAAACCTTCATTACCAATCATTGGCTGGAATACAATGAATCCACACAGCAGAAACCTTCATTACCAATCATTGGCTGGAATACAATCAAATCCACACAGCAGAAACCTTCATTACCAATCATTGGCTGGAATACAATGAATCCACACAGCAGAAATATGAATGGTTTACAGTAATGTGTATTCACTTGTAAGACATACTATTTGTTCATAGTGGCCAATATGTTGTTCTGATTGAATGTGTTTTACATCGATGGAACTCGATGAAGATGGAGCAAATGTGTGGAACAAATGAAGTGGAACTAATTCATTTGTAATGTGGAATATGCACTTGTGATTTCTGAAATAAATTGGAACATAGAGTAAAATGTTGAATTTGTAAATGCTTGTTTTATTTTAAGGTGTCCTGCTCTTTGAAAGCGGCAGCTCTAGCCTTTAGCTTGATGCGGATGTTGCCTGTGCGGATCCATGGCTTCTGGTTGGGATATGTACACACGGTCACTGTGGGGACGACGTCGTCGATGCACTTATTGATGAAGCCGATGACTGAGGTAACATACTCCTCAATGCCATTGGATGAATCCCAGAATATAATTCAGTCTGTGCTAGCAAAACAGTCCTGTAGCGTAGCATCCGCGCCATCTGACCACTTCAATATTGAGCGAGTCACTGGTACTTCCTTCTTTAGTTTTCGCTTGTAAGCAGGAATCAGGAGGGTAGAATTATGGTCAGATTTGCCAAAGGGAGGGCGAGGGAGAGCTTTGCATGCATTTCTCTGTGTGGAGTATAGGTGGTCTAGAGTTTTTCTTCTCTGGTTGCACATGTGACATGCTGGTAAAAATTTGGTAGAACTGATTTAAGTTTGCCTGCAATACAGTCCCCGACCATTAGGAGTGCAGCTTCTGGGTGAGCATTTTCTTGTTCGCTTATGTCCTGATAGAGTTGGTTGAGTGCGCTCTTAGTGCCAGCATCGGTCTGTGGTGGTAAATAGACGGCTACGAATAATATACATGAGAACTCTCTTGGTAGATAGAGTACCTTTTAAGCTGTAGACCACACTATCTCAGGCGAGCAGTACCTCGAGACTTCTTTAATATTAGACATCGCGCACCAGCTGTTATTGACAAAAAGACCCACACCCCCACCCCTCGTCTTACCAGAGGTAGCATCTCTGTTCTGCCGGTGCATTGAAATCCCTCAAGTGCTGTATTGTCTGTGTCGTCGTTCAGCCACGACTCGGTGAAACATAGGATATTACAGTTCCTAATGTCCCGTTGGTAGGATAATCGTAATCATAGGTCATCCATTTTATTTTCAATGATTGCATGTTAGCAAGTAGAATTGAACCATCTCAGTAATGGGTGCAATCAGTCCAACTACTAACAGATTGGATCAGTATAGAAAAATGTATGTTATATATACTATCAAAAATCTAAACGCAAACATGTAAAGTGTTGGTCCAATGTTTCATGAGCTGAAATAAAAGATCCCAGAAATGTTCCATACGCACCAAAAGCTTATTTCTCTCAAATTTTGGCAACAAATTTGTTTACATCCCTGTTAGTGAGTATTTCTCCAAGGTAATCCAGTTAACCCACTGTTCCTAGGCCGTCATTGTAAATATGAATTTGTTCTTAACTGACTTGCCTAGTTAAATAAAATAAAAAATTTAACAGAATGATCATTGCACAGGTGCACCAATAAAAGTTTTGAGGGAGCGTGCAATTGGCATGCTTGAATTATCTAATATGTTGTTTTAGATAATTTTCCAGTACGTCATGTTGGCAAGCGGTTTGCTGATGTCAATGTTGTGAACAGAGTGACGGTGGGGATATGGTACGGGCTGTAATAAGCTACGGACAACTAACATGATTGCATTTTATCAATAGCAATTTGATGGCACAGAAATACCGTGACGATATTCTTTGGCCCATTGTGAGGCCCATTTTTGTAAGGTATCTTTGACCACATTCCCAGTCATGTGAAATCCATAGATTAGGACCTAATTAATGTATTTCAATTGACTGATTTCCTCATATGAATTGTAACTCAGTACAATCTTTGAAATTGTTGCATGTTGCGTTTATATGTTAGGGAGGTATATCTTTGTGTGACATACAATTAACCAACCAATTGATGTACATGCAACAACATAGATATTAAAACAAACAATTCTGAATATCACCTGGCAGTAGAGCACTCTAGGAAATGTGATACATTGTTCTATGTAGAATCCTTCTTGCCTTCCAAAGTATTATCAAAGAACCCTTTCCTGGTTCTTAGGATATTAAAGGTTCTCGGTAGAACCCTTTGCCTTAAAAAGAACCCTTGTCTTCCAAAAAGGGATTTCCAGATCAAAACGGTTCTTGGTAGAACCCTATACCTCTGCAAAGAACCTTTTTGGAACCATTTTTTCTAAGAGTGTAGCTGCCCTCTGTTGGTCACTATTGGACTCGGCACTTAAAAAAATAGATGTATTCTCACATACTGTACACCGGAGAGTTGCAGTGAAATGTGTTGTTTTACAGGGTCACACATAGTAATACGGTTCACCTGGAGATAAGGTTAATTGCCTTGCTCAAGGGCACATTGACAGATGTGTAATCTTTTGGTTATTGGCCCAACGCTCTAACCACTAGGCTACCTGTCGTCCCATTTTCATGTTGCAGTTTATTCTGCACCAATAAACTCTTTCAATGATAAGTGTGAAACAGCAAACAAACATTATGATTGCATTTTCATTATTACATGGTAAAACATGTGTGATTGCATATTGTGGGAAAATACGAGTAGGTTTATATCTTCCAGATACAGCACAGAAAGATGTTGATATGTATCTGTGTGCTATGTATGTGCAATGAAAGCAGATCTTTGCTGTAGGCTACAGTACACAGTGGCAATACCCTACTGTACATATATTAGAATCATTCAAATAACTCTATAAAGTTTACTAAAGTAATAAGGCCTAGTGCATAGTCATAAGAATAGCTCAGCTCGTGATATATTTTTTTGCAAAGAGCATGTGTTGACATATTTTGCTATAAGCTATCTGTCAGAGACCAGTAAGTGTTCACCACAATTTGGGCAAAACACATTTCACACCGACACTGAGGGCTGAAATGTTGGGTTCTGATTAATTTAGCTAGCTATGCCTAACAGTGTGAGAAAACACTTATCAGCGAAGGTCACAGTAAAATCAACACATTTTTCTGCCACTTAACTTTGTTTTATCGGATTACTTTTTATATGCACAACATTGCAGACGTGTAGGCAGCAAGAAGAACCCTCAATTTGCTAAACCATCTAGCACGAATTTAGTACCTCAAAGTTGATTGGTCAGAGTCCAGCAAGGCGGAAGTCTCACAGGCGCGGGGGATTCCCCGAGGGAAGTTCCCAACGCGTTATAAAACATGTAACATGTACATTTGTTCGAAATACACCATATCCTCTCCCACACGTCGTACATATAGGCCACTCGAAGAATAAGAAGCTGTCGCAGTATCAAAACAATAGTTTGGCAATTTTCGAATGAAGGTAAGATACTGCCATTATAGGCTACAATCAGATACCAAAGTTGAGGGCGAACTGAACTAGGCTATAGCTGATTATATCTAACTAACTCGACTTGCTAACTATTGACATTCAATACAAAACAGAGCTGTACCAATTTTGTACTCTTACTTATGAATATCAACGTTCTATGTAGCCAGTTCGTGCTTGATAGAATGTTGCTAGAAATGTAGAACTTGTTGGCTGCTTCAGACTACGGCGTTATCGTCATATCATGTAGCCAGCAGATTTGGCCCGCTTGTTTACAGCTGCACTAGGGTCGGACAGGTTTCCTGTTTCGATTAAAACACAGCGGAGCTGCCGCGAGATATGGCTCAGAAAATATACTTCAATCCAGGGATGAGAAATTTGTTGTACTCCGAATTGTCTAGCAGTCGTTCAATCTTCTAAATGGAACAGGTGGGATAATTTGGGGTACAAATTTACCACATTTCTCATCCCTGGATTGAGGTACATTTTCCAAGCCATATCTCACACTTTTTGGTGTTTTAAGCTACACAGGAAGACTTTCTGGGTCAGAGCTACTGGCTGTATATTGTGCTACTTGGTCTGCAACCAGTGACATACAATGACGGTTTTAAACTTGTGTGTTAAGTAAATTTACTAGATAGAGAATGCGATTAGCTGTTTTAATCAAATGAAGTAACCAAATATATTACCATGCTCATTCATTGTAAAAAAAAAACTCAGGAAAAACAATACCCGACCGAAAAGCATTAGAGGTGTCAAAGATTCACATTTTAGGTCAGGGGTATTTAACCGGCGGTCAGCCATAAACAAATATACAGTGCATTTGGAAATATTCAGATCCCTTGACTATTTCCCACATTTTGTTACGTTACAGCCGTATTCTAAAATGGAATAAAAAAAAATAAATCCTCAATCATACATACTATGACAAAGCAAAAACTTTTTTTTTTTAATAAAAGAAACATATCACATTTAGATCGGTATTCAGACCCTTTACTCCGTACTTTGTTGAAGCACCTTTGGCAGCGATTACAGCCTCGGGTCTTCTTGGGTATGACGCTACAAGCGTTGCACACCTGTATTTGGGTAGTTTCTCTACAGACAATTCCTTAACACATGGCTTGGTATGCTCTGACATGCACTCTCAACTGTGAGACCGTATATAGACAGGTGTGTGCGGTTCCAAATAATGTCCAATCAAATTTACCACTGGTGTACTCCAAGTTGTAGAAACGTCTCAAGGATGATCCACGGAAACAGGATGCACCTGAGCTCAATTTCGAGTCTCATAGCAAATACTTATGTAAATCAGGTATTTGTTTTATTTGTAATACATTTGCAAAAATTCCTAAACCAGTTTTTGCTTAGTTATTATTATGTGTAGTAGACTGCTGAGGATTAAAAAAAGTTTTAAATCCATTTTAGAATAAAGGTATAACAACAAAATGCGCAAAAAGTCAAGGGGTCTGAATTCTTTCCAAAGGCACTACATACATACAGTACCAGTCATGTTTGGACACACCTACTCATACCAGTATTGTTCTTTATTTTTTACAATTGTCTAATAATAGTGAAGACATCAACTATGAAATAACACATATGGAATCATGTCGTAACCAGAAAAGTGTTAAACATATCAAAATGTATTTTAGATTTGAGATTCTTCAAAGTAGCCACCCTTTGCCTGGATGACAGCTTTGCACACTTTTGGCATTCTCTCAACCAGCTTCATGTGGTAGTCACCTGGAATGCATTTCAATTAACAGGTGTGGCTTGTTAAAAGTTAATTTGTGGATTTTCTTCTTAATGCGTTTGAGCTAATCAGTTGTGTTGGGACAAGGTAGGGGTGGTATACAGAAGAGAGCCCTATTTGGTAAATACCAAGTCCATATTATGGCAACAGCTCATATACGCAAAGAGAAACAGTCCATTATTACTTTAAGATCTGAAGGGCAGCCAATCCGGAAAATGACAAGAACTTTTAAAGTTTCTTCAAGTGCAGTCGCATAAACCATCAAGTGCTATGATGAAACAGGCTTTCCTCAGGACCGCTACAGGAAAAGAAGACCCAGAGTTAGCTCTGCTGCAGAGAATACGTTCATTAGAGTTACCAGCCTTAGAAATTGCAGCCCAAATAAATGCTTGACAGACTTTAAGTAACAGACACATGTCAACATCAACTGTCGAGAGGAGACTGCGTGAATCAGGCCTTCGTGGTTGAATTGCTGCAAAGAAACCACTACCAATAAGAAGAATAGACTTGATTGGGCCAAGAAACATGAGCAATTGACATTAGACCAGTGGAAATCTGTCCTTTGGTCTGATGAGTCCAAATTTGAGATTTTTGGTTCCAACCGCCGTGTCTTTGTGAGACGTAGAGTAGGTGAATGGATTATCTTTATGTGTGGTTCCCACCGTGAAGCATGGAGGTGTGATGGTATGGGGGTGCTTTGCTGGTGACACTGTCTGTGGTTTATTTCGAATTCAAGGCACACTTAACCAGTATGGCTACCACAGCATTCTGCATCGATATGCCTTCCCATCTTGTTTGCGTTTAGTGGGACAATCATTTGTTTTTTAACAGGACAATGACCCAACACACCTCCAGGCTGTGTAAGGGTTATTTGACCAAAAGGAGAGTGATGGAGTGCTGCATCAGAAGACCTGGCCTCCACAATCACCCGACCTCAACCAAATTGAGATGGTTTGGGATGAGTTGGACTGCAGAGTGAAGGAAAAGTGGCCAACAAGTGCTCAGCATATGTGGGAACTCCTTCAGGGCTGTTGGAAAAGCATTCAAGGTGAAGCTGGTTGAGAGAATGCCAAGTGTGTGCAAAGCTGTCATGAAGGCAAAGGGTGGCTACTTTGAAGAATCTCAAATATATTTTGATTTGTTTAACACTTTTTCTGGTTACTACATGATTCCATATGTGTTATATCATAGTGATGGTCCCATGGTTCATGAGCTGAAATAAAATATCCCAGAAATGTTCCATATGCACAAAAAGGTTATTACTCTCACATTTTGTGCACACATTTGTTTACACCCTTGTTGGTGACATTTCTCCTTTGCCAAAATAATCCATCTACCTGACAGGTGTGGCATATCAACAAGCTGTTTAAACAGCATGATTATTACACAGGTGCACCTTGTGCTGTGGACAATAAAAGGCCACTAAAATGTTGCAAGTTTTGAGGGAGCGTGCAATTGACATGCTAACTGCAGGTATGTCCACCAGAGCTTTTGCCAGATATTATAATGTTCATTTTTCTACCTTAAGTTGCCTCCACTATTGTTTTAGAGAATTTGACAGTACGTCCAACTGGCCTCACAACCACAGACCACATGTATGACATCGTGTGGGCGAGCGGTTTGCTGTGGTGGTAGGGGCATTATGGTATGGGCTGGCGTAAACTACTAACACTTTTATCGATGGCAATTTGAATGCACAAAAATGCTGTGACGCGATCCTGGGGCCCATTGTGAGGCCCTTTTTTTTTAAAGATATCTGTGACCAACAGACCAACTGGGAATACAGCATATCTGTATTCCCAGTCATGTGAAATCCATAGATTAGGGCCTAATGCAATCATTTAAATTGACTAATTTTCCTTATAAACTGTAACTCAGTAAAATCTTAGAAATTGTTGAATTTTATATTTTGTATGTATGTATAGAGATATATCTCAACCGATTATGATTTTTTTTGTTGATACCGATTTATTGGGGGACCAAAAAAGAAGTTGATACAGATTTAATCGACCGATTAATTTCAGTTCAGGTTTTTGTAATAATGACAATTACAACAATACTGAATGAACACTTATT
Organism: Oncorhynchus masou masou; assembly: GCF_036934945.1. Taxonomy (NCBI): domain Eukaryota; kingdom Metazoa; phylum Chordata; class Actinopteri; order Salmoniformes; family Salmonidae; genus Oncorhynchus; species Oncorhynchus masou. The sequence goes on along the minus strand of NC_088240.1, from coordinate 39,656,576 downwards.
TTAACTTAATATAATATATCACTAAATTCAATTTAGCCTCAAATAAATATTGAGACATGTTCAATTTGGTTTAAATAATGCAAAAACAAAGTGTTGGAGAATAAAGTAAAAGAGTTTTCTTACATGGCACATATTGCAAACGTTTAAGTTCCTTGCTCAGAACATGAGAACATATGAAAGCTGGTGGTTCCTTTTAACATGAGTCTTCAATATTCCCAGGTAAGAAATTTTAGGTTGTAGTTATTATAGGAATTACAGGACTATTTCTCTCTATACCATTTGTATTTCATTAACCTTTGACTATTGGATGTTCTTATAGGCACTTTAGTATTGCCAGTGTAACAGTATAGCTTCCGTCCCTCTCCTCGCTCCTACCTGGGCTTTAACCAGGAACACAACGACAACAGCCACCCTCGAAGAGGCGTTACTCCTCGCTCCACAAAATCCGTGGCCCTTGCAGACTCCAAGTCTCATAGCGAGTGACGTTTGAAACGCTATTAGTGTGCACCCCGCTAACTAGCTAGACATTTCACATCGGTTACACGAGCCTAATCTCAGGAGTTGATAGGCTTGAAGTCATTAACAGCGCAACGCTTGAAGCACAGCGACAAGCTGCTGGCAAAACGCACAAAAGTTCTGTTTGAATGAATGCTTACGAGCCTGCTGCTGCCTACCATCGCTCTATCAAATCATAGACTTAGTTATAGCACAACAACACACAGAAATACGAGCTTTAGGTCATTAATATGGTCGAATCCGGAAACTATCATTTTGAAAACAAGACGTTTATTCTTTCAGTGAAATACGGAACCGTTCTGTATTTTATCTAACGGGTGGCATCCATAAGTCTAAATTTTCCTGTTACATTGCACAACCTTCAATGTTATGTCATAATTACGTAAAATTCTGGCAAATTAGGCGGCCCACACTGTTGCATATACACTGACTGCGTGCAATGAACGCAAGAGAAGTGACACAATTTCACCTGGTTAATATTGCCTGCTAACCAGGATTTATTTTAGCTAAATATGCAGGTTTAAAAAATATATACTTCTGTGCATTGATGTTTATAGTTAGGTACACATTGGAGCAACGATACGCACCGCATCGATTATATGCAGCGCAGGACACGCTAGATAAACTAGTAATATCATCAACCATGTGTAGTTAACTAGTGATTTATGATTGATTTTTGTTTTTTATAAGATAAGTTTAATGCTAGCTAGCAACTTACCTTGGCTTACTGCATTTGCGTAACAGGCAGGCTCCTCGTGGAGTGCAATGTAATCAGGTGGTTAGAGCGTTGGACTAGTTAACTGTAAGGTTGCAAGATTGAATCCCCCGAGCTGACAAGGTAAAAATCTGTCATTCTGCCCCTGAACGAGGCAGTTAACACACCGTTCCAAGGCCGCCATTGAAAATAAGAATGTGTTCTTAACTCACTTGACCATTTAAATAAAGGTGTTACATTTATTATTTTTTGGCCAAATCGGTGTCCAAAAATACCGATCGTTATGAAAACTTGAAATCGGCCCTAATTAATCGGCCATTCTGATTAATCGGTCGACCTCCGTGTGTGTGTGTGTGTGTGTGTGTATGTGTGTGTATATATATATAAATATAACAGTGCCTTGCGAAAGTATTCGCCCCCCCCCTTGAACTTTGCGACCTTTTGCCACATTTCAGGCTCCAAACCAAGATATAAAACTGTATTTTTTTTTGTGAAGATTCAACAACAAGTGGGACACAATCATGAAGTGGATCGACATTTATTGGATATTTCGAACTTTAACAAATCAAAAACTGAAAAATTGGGCGTGCAAAATTATTCAGCCCCCTTAAGTTGATACTTTGTAGCGCCACCTTTTGCTGCGACTACAGCTGTAAATCGCTTGGGGTATGTCTATCAGTTTTGCACATCGAGAGACTGAAATTTTTCCCATTCCTCCTTGCAAAACAGCTCGAGCTCAGTGAGGTTGGATGGAGAGCATTTGTGAACAGCAGTTTTCAGTTCTTTCCACAGATTCTCGATTGGATTCAGGTCTGGACTTTGACTTGGCCATTCTAACACCTGGATATGTTTATTTTTGAACCATTCCATTGTAGATTTTGCTTTATGTTTTGGATCATTGTCTTGTTGGAAGACAATTCTCCATCCCAGTCTCAGGTCTTTTTCAGATTCCATCAGGTTTTCTTCCAGAATGGTCCTGTATTTGGCTCCATCCATCTTCCCATCAATTTTAACCATCTTCCCTGTCCCTGCTGAAGAAAAGCAGGCCCAAACCATGATGCTGCCACCACCATGTTTGACAGTGGGTATAGTGTGTTCAGGGTGATGAGCTGTGTTGCTTTTACGCCAAACATAACGTTTTGCATTGTTGCCAAAAAGTTAAATTTTAGTTTCATCTGACCAGAGCACCTTCTTCCACATGTTTGGTGTGTCTCCCAGGTGGCTTGTGGCAAACTTTAAACAACACTTTTTATGGATATCTTTAAGAAATAGCTTTCTTCTTGCCACTCTTCCATAAAGGCCAGATTTGTGCAATATACGACTGATTGTTGTCCTATGGACAGAGTCTCCCACCTCAGCTGTAGATCTCTGCAGTTCATCCAGAGTGATCATGGGCCTCTTGGCTGCATCTCTGATCAGTCTTCTCCTTGTATGAGCTGAAAGTTTAGAGGGACGGCCAGGTCTTGGTAGATTTGCAGTGGTCTGATACTCCTTCCATTTCAATATTATCGCTTGCACAGTGCTCCTTGGGATGTTTAAAGCTTGGGAAATCTTTTTGTATCCAAGTCTAAACTTCTTCACAACAGTATCTCGGACCTGCCTGGTGTGTTCCTTGTTCTTCATGATGCTCTCTGCGCTTTTAACGGACCTCTGAGACTATCACAGTGCAGGTGCATTTATACAGAGACTTGATTACACACAGGTGGATTGTATTTATCATCATTAGTCATTTAGGTCAACATTGGATCATTCAGAGATCCTCACTGAACTTCTGGAGAGAGTTTGCTGCATAAAGGGGCTGAATAATTTTGCACGCCCAATTTTTCAGTTTTTGATTTGTTAAAAAAGTTTGAAATATCCAATAAATGTTGTTCCACTTCATGATTGTGTCCCACTTGTTGTTGATGCTTCACAAAAAAATACAGTTTTATATCTTTATGTTTGAAGCCTGAAATGTGGCAAAAGGTCGCAAAGTTCAAGGGGGCCGAATACTTTCGCAAGGCACTGTGTATATATATCTGTTCAAAAGTTTGGGGACACTTAGACATTTCCTTGTTTTGAAAGAAAAGCTAAATATTTTGTCCATTTAAAATAACTTCAATTTGATCAGAAGTACAGTGTAGACATTGGTAAATTGTAAATGACTATTGTAGCTGGAAACGGCAGATTTTTTTTTCAATGTAAAATGTACAGTTGAAGTCGGACGTTTACATACTTAGGTTGGAGTCATTTAAACTAGTTTTTCAACCTCTCCACACATTTCTTGTTAAAACTTCTTTGGGCTGGGGGCAGTATTGAGTAGCTTGGATAAATAAGGTGCCCAGAGTAAACTGTCTGCTACTCAGGCCCAGTTGGTAATATATGCATAATATTAGTATATTTGGATTGAAAACACTCTGAAGTTTGTTAAACCGTTTGAATGATGTCTGTGAGTATACCTGTGAAGTGGGGGTGATTGAGAGGGGAAGGAGTCAGAGGTCTGCCAGAGAGCCACAAGCTGGTGACTCGCGTTCACGTGAGTTAGCTTGAGTTCCATTGCATTTCTGAAGACCAAGGAATTCTCTGGTTGGAACATTATTGAAGATTTATGTTAACATCCTAAAGATTGATTCTATACATCGTTTGACATGTTTCTATGGACTGTAACAGAACTTTTTGACTTTTCGTCTGCTCCTAGTGATCGCGTCATGAATTTGGAATACTGGGCTAAACGCGTGAAAAAAAGGAGGTATTTGGACATAAATGATGGATATTATCGAACAAAACAAACATTTATTGTGGAACTGGGATTCCTGGGAGTGCATTCTGATGAAGATCATCAAAGGTAAGTGAATATTTATAATGCTATTTCTGACTTCTGTTGACGACACAACATGGCGGATATCTGTTTGTGTTGTTTTGGTCTCTGAGCGCCGTACTCAGATTATAGCATGGTGTGCTTTTTCCGTAAAGTTAAAAAAAAAAATCTGACACAGCGGTCGCGTTAAGGAGAAGTGTATCTATAATTCCGTGCATAATAGTTGTATCTTTTATCAATGTTTATTATGAGTATTTCTGTAAATTGACGTGGCTCTCTGCAAAATCGCTGGATGTTTTGGAACTACTGAACATAACGCGCCAATGTAAACAGATTTTTTTTTTATAGAAATATGAACTTTATCGAACAAAACATACATGTATTGTGTAACATGAAGTCCTATGTATCATCTGATGAAGATCATCAAAGTTAGTGATTAATTTATCTCTTTCTGCTTTTTGTGACTCCTCTCTTCGGCTGGAAAAATGGCTGTGTTTTTCCGTGACTTGGCTCTGACCTAACATAATCGTTTGGTTTACTTTCGCTGTAAAGCATTTTTGAAATCGGACACTGTGGTGGGATTAACAAGAAGTGTATCTTTAAAATGGTGTAAAATACTTGTATGTTTGAAGTTTTAATTATGGGATTTCTGTTGTTTTGAAATTGGCGCCCTGCACTTTCACTGGCTGTTGTCATATCGATCCCATTAGCGGGATCTCAGCCCAAAGAGGTTATTAACAAACTAAAGTTTTGGGAAGTCGGTAAGTAATTTTTTCAATAATTGTTTACAGACAGATTATTTCACTTATAATTCCATTGGGTCAGAAGTTTACATACACTAAGTTGACTGTGCCTTTAAACATCTTGGAATATTCCAGAAAATTATTTCATGGCTTTGGAAGCTTCTGATAGGCTAATTGACATCATTTGAGTCAATTGGAGGTGTACCTGTGGATGTATTTCAAGGTCTACCTTCAAACTCAGTGCCTCTTTGCTTGACATCATGGGAAAATCAAAATAAATCAGCCAAGACCTCAGAGAATAATTGTAGACCTCCACAAGTCTGGTTCATCCTTGGGAGCAATTTCCAAATGCCTGAAGGTACCACGTTCATCTGTACAAACAATAGTACGCAAGTATAAAAACCATGGGACCACACAGCCGTCATACCGCTCAGAAAGGAGACGCATTCTGTCTCCTAGAGATGAACGTACTTTGGTACGAAAAGTGCAAGTCAATCCCAGAACAACAGCAAAGGACCTTTTGAAGATGCTGGAGGAAACAGGTACAAATGTATCTTTAGCCACAGTAAAACAACTCCTATGTTGACATAACCTGAAAGGCCGCTCAGCAAGGAAGAAGCCACTGCTCCAAAACCGGACTACGGTTTGGAGCTGCAACATACTTTTTGGAGAAATGTCCTCTGGTCTGATGAAACAAAAATGGAACTGTTTGGCCATAATGACCATCGTTATGTTTGGAGGAAAAAAGGGGGAGGTTTGCAAGCCGAAGAACACTATCCCAACCGTGAAGCACGTGGGTGGCAGCATCATGTTGTGGGGGTGCTTTGCTGCAGGAGGGACTGGTGCACTTCACAAAATAGATGGCATCATGAGAAAGAAAGAATGATGTGGATATATTGAAGCAACATCTCAAGACATCAGTCAGGAAGATAAAGCTTGGTTGCAAATGGGTCTTCCAAATGGACAATGACCCCAAGCATACTTCCAAAGTTGTGGCAAAATGGCTTAAGGACAACAAAGGCAAGGTATTGGAGTGGCCATCACAAAGCCCTGACCTTAATCCTATAGAACATTTGTAGGCAGAACTGAAAAAATGTGTGTGATCAAGGAGGCCTACAAACCTGACTCAGTTACACCAGCTCTGTCAGGAGGAATGGGCCAAAATTCCCCCAACCTATTGTGGGAAGCTTGTGGAAGCATACCTGAAACGTTTTACCCAAGTTAAACAATTTAAAGGCAATGCTACCAAATACTAATTGAGTGTATGTAAACTTCTGACTCACTGGGAATGTGATGAAATAAATAAAAGCTGAAATAAATCATTCTCTCTATTATTATTCTGACATTTCACATTCTTTAAAAAAAGTGGTGATCCTAACTGACCTTAGACAGCAAATTTTTACAAGGAATAAATGTCAGGAATTGTGAAACTGAGTTTAAATGTATTTGTCTAAGGTGTATGTAAACTTCCGACTTCAACTGTACATAGATGTTCAGAGGCCCATTATCGGCAACCATCACTCCTGTGTTCCAATGACATGTTGTGTTAGCTAATCCAAGTTTATCATTTTTAAAAGGCGAATTGATAATTAGAAAACCCCTTTGCAATTGTTAGCACAGCTGAAAACTGTTGTTCTGACTAAACTCTTTAAGGATCGGTCTCTTTAAAAAAAAAAAAAAAAAACAATTGTCTAAAATGAAATGCCCAAATCTAACTGCCTGTAGCTCAGCCCCTGAGGCAAGGATATGCATTTTCTTGCTACCATTTGAAAGGAAACACTTTTTGAAGTTTGGAAATGTGAAAGGAGTGTAGGAGAATATAACGCATTAGATCTGGTAAAAGAGAATACAAAGAGAGAACATTTTTTTGGTACTTGGTACAAAACATCTTTGAAATGCAAGAGAAAGGCCATAATGTTTTATTCCAGCCCAAATGCATTTTAGATATTTACCACTAGATAGCAGCAGTGTATGTGCAAAGTTTTTTCTGATCCAATGAATCATTGTATTTCTTTTCAAGACTGCCCAAATGTACCTAATTTGTTTATTAATAACTTTTCATGTTCAAAACAGTGCACACTCAATAGCATGGTGTACTTTCACTGTAATAGCTACTGTAAATTGGACAGTGCAGTTAGATTAACAAGAATGTAAGCTTTCTGACCATTTCAAATATGTCTATGTCTTGGGAAATGTTCTTGTTACTTACAACCTCAGGCTAATGCGATTAGCATATGTTACCTCAACCATCCCACAGGGGACCCACCAATCCTGAAACACCAGTCTCAACTTCAACAGGGAAGATGCGACTCTGGGATGCTGGCATTCTAGGCAGAGTTCCTCTATCCAGTGTCTGTTTTTTTCCCTTCTTAATCTTTTATTTTTACTGGCCAGTCTGAGATGTTTTTTTTCTTTGCAACTGCCTAGAAGGCCGGCATCCCAGAATCGCCTCTTCACTGTTGACGATGAGACTGGTGTTTTGTGGGTACTATTTAATGAAGCTGCCAGTTGAGGACTTGTGAGGCGTCTGTTTCTCAAACTAGACACTCTAATGTACTTGTCCTCTTGCTCAGTTGTGCACCGAGGCCTCCCACTTCTCTTTCTATTCTGGTTCGAGCCAGTTTGCGCTGTTCTGTGAAGAGAGTAGTACAAAGCATTGTACGAGATCTTCAGTTTCTTGGAAATGTCTCGCATTGGAATAGTCATCATTTCTCCAAACAAGAATAGAGTGACAAGTTTCAGAAGTAAGTGTTTGATTCTGGACATTTTGAGCCTGTAATCAAACCCAGAGATGCTGCTCCAGACACTCAATTAGACTAAAGAAGGCCAGTCTTATTGGTTCTTTAATCAGACCAACAGTTTTCAGCTGTGCTAACATAATTGCAAAAGGGTTTTCTAATGATCAATTAGCCTTTTAAAATGATAAACTTGGATTAGCTAACACAACGTGCCATTGGAGCAGAGGAGTGATGGTTGCTGATAATGGGCCTCTACGCCTATGTAGATATTCCATAAAAATTCTGCCATTTCCACCTACAATAGTAATTTACAACATTAACAATGTCGACACTGTATTTCTGATCAATTTGATGTTATTTTAATGTTCAAAAAATGTGTTTCTCTTTCAAAAACAAGGACATTTCTAGAGTGACTCCAAACTTTTGAACGGTAGTGTATATGATACATTTGGAAAGTATTCAGACCCCTTGACTTTTTCCACATTTTGTTACATTACAGCCTTATTCTACAATGGATTAAGTAGTATTTTTTTTCTCCCATCAATCTACACAATATTTTTGCTAATTTATTACAAATAAAAAAACGATAACTTACCTAAATAAGGTTTTAGACCATTTGCTTTTAGAATCGAAATTGAGCTCAGGTGCATCCTAATTCCATTGATCATCCTTGAGATGTTTCTACAACTTCATTGGAGTCCACCTGTGGTAAATTCAATTGATTGGGCATGATTTGGAAAGGGACACACCTTTCTATATAAGTTCCCACAGTTGACAGTGCATGACGTCGAAGGAATTGTCCTTAGCGCTCCGAGACAGGCTTGTTGAGGCACAGATCTGGGGAAGGGTAATAAAAAATGACTTCCACGTTGAAGGTTCCCAAGAAGACGGTGGCCTTTATTATTATTGAATGAAAGAAGTTTGGAACCACCAAGACTTTTCCTAGAGCTGTTCCCATGGCCAAATTGTGCAATCGGGGGAGAAGGGCCTTGGCTAGGGATGTGACCAAGAACTCAATGGTCACTTTGCAGAGCTCCAGAGTTCCTCTGGGGTGATTGGAGAACCTTCCAGAAGGACAACCATCTCTGCAGCACTCCGCCAAACAGGCCTTTATGGTGGAGTGTCCAGACGGAAGCCACTCCTCAGTAAAATGCACATGACAGTCTCCACCTAAGGACTCTCAGACTATGACCAACAAGATTCTCTGGTGTGATATAAGCAAGATTGAACTCTTTGGCCTGAATGCCGGGACTGGGAGAGTAGTCAGCATCGAGGGGAAAAATGAACAGCGCAAAGTACAGAGGTCCTTGATGAAAACCTGCTCCAGAATGCTCGGGACCTCAGACTGGTGTGAAGGTTCACCTTCATAGGCCTTGAAAAACCACCCTCGAATAGGCTACTGGTTTGGCAAGTGCCACTGGCTGCTGGTAAGCTTTCTTGACTTGGACATAGATTTTTGTCAGCACATGGCTAACCTTTGTTTAACTCTTCCAATTATAATGTGTGGAAGTCAAAATAATGAAAAACTATATTCCAAATCTATTTATTTTAAAATGTTGATTACTTCTCCTTGCCATTATCATTCACTTGATGCTAAGACCTTTTTATTTATTTTTTTACCGCTATCGTATGTTGGGGGACCCTGGGTCGCCGGTTTGCCTGGGAGGGGCTCCCTGGGCAAGAAAAGGTTGAAGACCCCTGATTTAGGTCATTGGCAATTGACTTTATTGTATTAGTATCTTAATGTATTGATCATGTCATAATGCAATTGTATTGATAGAGATACAGTAGGTTATTTGGTATTAGTCATTAGCTATTATAATAACAACATTGATGTATGTTTACCCCAAAGAAACCTATTATTTAGTACAGTTGTTGCAGCCATTGGTCATGTATGAACCAAAGAATCATTGATTAGTAATGAATGATGCCATTCAATAATGTCAACTAATTTATTGGTTTAAAAAAAATATATATAATATTACATTAGTGTCAATAGTTGTCATCTATTTAAGTGATGGTCTTATTATCCTGAGTACTAAAACATTTATTTCTTTAGTAGATATTTTGGATGTTTGTTTTTGCTTTCTCATCAAGAGGCTATTTCTACACGGGGCACTTATGATCACCCTGAAATGTTTACCGTACGTTTCTAAAATTAGCAAGTCCAGGCGTAAAAGAGAAGTAAGCACTGGCCCCAGTTTCATGATTAACGAGGAGGACTTCGTTTTTACAGCAAATCATGTGATAATGTGCTTTAATGCTGCATTGTGCCCCTAAACATTGGTTGTGTGATATGTTGCCACAGGGCCCATGACTGCCGTGTCAGTAATGATCGTGGAGCGCACGGCATGGAGAGGAATATTGGAGACCAGCTCAACAAGGCATTTGAAGCTTACCGCCAGGCCTCTATCGAGCGAGACAGCGCCAAACGGGAACTACAGAAGACGGTATTATACCTAAATCATTGCGATAGAAAACAAACTCTTCTAATTTACCTATGAGACTTCAACCCCATCCAGTGCGATGTGGCATAGCCTTCTATACAGTGCTTTGATATAATTAAGTGCTGTAGCATGGTAATTACAGTCATTTACAATAGAGGCTACAAAAGGCTACCTACCTAGTAAGTGATGACATTTGATATGTAATGGAAGGTTAACTTTTGCAGAATGAATATTATCAACGGCACACTCAGAAACTTCAGAAACAGATAGAAGACCAGCAGCAGTTGATTTCAAAACTCAAAGTTCAGTTGATAGCAGCAACTAAGCAACCTTCAGGTAAATGACAATCATAATTGTTTTCTTAACTATTGTTTGCATGATTGCATATTCTGACGCATTCTATACCATACCGTTGGACTAGAGTGAAAGAAACCGTTCAACTGTAGTCTATATTGGGCATGTGCATGCATTCTGTTACATTTTCGGTTCCCCTGGAGATAAATTGTGCTGTAAGAAATATTATTGCTGTTTTAGGACATTGTACACTTCCCATCTCAAATGAGACTTCCCGTGTTGACTGTGGTTGGGCTGCTACATTATATTTTTTGTATCTTATTTGATTGTTAGGAGAGGTGAAAGGTGAGGCTGTTCCTAGGAAACAGGAAGAGGAAACCCTGTCTCCTTCCAACCATCGCTTTGACAACCCAAGCAGCTCCTTCCGGAAGATTCATTACTTGGTAACCATGTTTAACACAATTAGTAATACAATTCACATTAGAGGATAATTAGATATGGTTTATTTATGTTTACAAATATGATGCAGACAGGCAAAATGCAAGGATGTGATAGGGTCAGAGTGCGATTTATATTGTGACATTTGGGGTGTCACCATTTTTTTCACGGGACCTACTATGTGTGAAAGAATAAGTAAATATAGAAAAGACATGTCATTTAATGGTAAAAAATAATGTATTCCCTTTTAATTGTCATGAACACAACCAGTCATGATATTTTCATCTTATTGTCAAACAAATCACTTCAAAAAGTAGGCTACTTGCACATGTTTATCCACTCAAAATAATTCCAGCATCCAAAAAGTGCACTGTGCCATTTGATGAATGAAAAGGGACGTCTGTTACAAAACAACAAAAAGTGTAATGACGTTTGCCGATTTGTCGTTTGGTCTACACTCTTGTAGCCTGAATAAATTGAATCGTCTTGCTGACAGGGCCTTTTTTGTCGAAAGAAAAGGGACACCTGAAAAGGGACTGAGATGCGGGAGTTTCCCGGGAAGTGCAGCCACATGGGGGGGGGGGATGTTTAATTTGAAATAAGCTTTTATTTTAATATTTGCCACTGTAGCAGTAAAAATAGCATTTGAAATAAATAGGATAATGGTTAAATGAGCATTATTTAGAGGACCCCCCCCCCCCCCAAAGTTTGATTTTGTTGCGTTTAGGGGGCTGCATGTCTCATTCAGGGATTCACGCTCTGGATAGGGTGCGAACATGGCATCCCCAGTTGCTGCCTCATAATTATTTTATTTTTGTTTTCTCTCAAATGAGCTCAATATCCCATCTTTTTTTTTAAAAGAGAGCACCCATACAGCCACACACACAAACATACGTTGTTCACAAATTGTATATTGCTTGTAGATATTCTGTTTCTGCAGGGCCTGAGAGCAGTAGCAGAGCTCATGCCAATGCACAATACAACAGCTCCACTTCCTGTGACATAGGTCATCTTTCATCTTGTTGCTTCACTCTAGTAAAGGTCGCAAGTTCAAATTATTAGCCGGATAACAAATTCACTGAACCTGTTTGACTAATGCAAAAGCATTCTTTCCCCCCCTTAATCAAAAAACAAACATGTGTTTTGGAGAAAATATTAAATTGTAATTTTCTAACAATCAAAACTCATTATCATGTATAATTTTAAAAGAATGGATACACACATACAGTCTTTCAACAACAGGTGGCGCTAGAGGATAACATCACCAAACCTCAGGGTGTGAGGTGTTTATAAGCCACCAGCTTTATTGTTGAGAAATAATTCCCTAATCGATCACAAGGCAGCAACCATTTTAGTAGATTCATTAACAATAATGAATAGATGATTTTCAGTTTGAATGGTGGATATTCTCTTGCCATGTAAGTCCTCAATGCCATGTGTGTCTATTTTTCAGAAAGGGAACATGGAAACTGCAATGATTGTGTCACCTTCACCACACACAGCACCTGTAAACAGTTTTGAGAAGTATGTGCCTTAGTCACCGGTATCATTACTTCATTTTTGTCTGAAAAGCAGTTTTCTTACTTACGTATTTATTTGTCTCTCAGAAAATATGTTTTTGAGGCGTTTCAAGCTCTTCAGGGGAAATTCCAGCAGATACAGACATTAACCCGGAGACAAAAAGATCACCTGAAAAAAATCTACAAAGGAAATTACATGGCAAATGGTAATATTAGTCCGCACAATAGTCATTTTAGATTGTAGAAATTGCTTATTATTCCAGCACTGTTGAAAGGCACCCATTGCCTGAACTCATGCCCAGCTTGACTCTAATTTAATTACAATAGAGAAAATATGTTGACTTACAATTGCTTTGGATATGTCATAACACTGTATTAGTAATTATATATTGTAGCTTTAGCTTGATTCCTGTACACAATTAGATAGCAACACATTAAGCTGAACCGTACATTAATGCCTATTGACCCATGGCCCGCCCACCCATCTACCTGTTTAGAAATAGAATAAGCCGATAAACATGTTTCATTATTCCACAGACGCATGCTGTGATGTAGCACTGGTTAGTTAAATGAAAAACAAGGCTCCTATTATACTTATTGTGTGAAATTAGAAGATTAAATTAAACAGGGAAAAGGTTCTCGACGTTATTCATTATTACCTGATTATTCATCATTACTTGAACTAATCGCTACTCAATAGCTTAAGTTAATATCTCAATGTTGCAAGTGACTGTCGATTATGTTACATAAACAGTATGATAAAAGCCTTGTGTTTGCCATTCGACAGAGCAGCAGTTCTCCATGCCCATTCAGTGTACAGACGTGACTGCGGAGCAGGCGGAGAGGCCCTTCCCCTCAGCCTTAAGGCCAGTGGTCATCCTCCAGCACCCGCCCACGTCCCTGGCATCCCGTGGTGCCAGCCAAGGGGACAGAGACCTAGTGGACTCCCTCACCAGACTCAGCGTCAAGTTCCCCCCCTCCACAGACAGTGAATACGAGTTCCTGAACAGCGCTCCAGAGAAACACTTTGACCTGTCTATGCCAACGGAACGGGCAGCAGTCAACAGTTTCCCTGCCGTCATAGAGGAATCGTCTATGGAGCTGGCCATCCCATTCCTGTATCCTACGTCTCCCTCTCACCCCACCTCCCTCTCCACCTCACTCTCATACGAGAGTGTGCGTGGACCCCTGCAGGTGAGATTCGTGGGAAATGCTCTTTCCTTTATTTGCAGCAGGTAAATGTAGGAAATTCATAACACCTGATTTGTTCTGGAAAATGAATGGGAGTCAGAGCGCATATAAGTAGTGAAAGACAACCTAACACATCGATGAAAGTTGTTGATCACAATAAAAGGCCAATTTTTCTCTGATTACAGAGTTGAGAGCGCCAAACTTCTTGATGCCCCCATCCCGATAGCGGGATCATTATTGTCAACATCCGCTGAATTGCAGAGCGCCAAATTCAAATTAAATTACTAAAAATATTGAATTTTCATGAAATCACAAGTGCAATATAGCAAAACACAGTTTAGCTTGTAGTTAATCCACCTGACGTGTCAGATTTCAAAAAAGCCTTTCGGCGAAAGCATACCAAGCGTTTATGTAAGGACATCTCTCTCAGTAGACAAAACATTACAAACAGCTAGCAGCCAAGTAGATTGGTCCCGAAAATCAGAAAAGCAATAAAATGAATCGCTTACCTTTTGATGATCTTCGGATGTTTGCACTCACGAGACTCCCAGTTACACAATAAATGTTCCTTTTGTTCCATAAAGATTTATTTTTATATCCAAAATACCTCCATTTGGTTGGCGCGTCATGTTCAGAAATCCACAGGCTCGAGCGGTCATGACATCGCAGACGAAAATTCCAAATAGTATCCGTAAAGTTCATAGAAACATGTTCATAGAAACAAAGTTTTTTATAATCAATCCTCAGGTTGTTTTTGCAATATATAATCGATAAAATTTCAACCGGGACTGTAGCTTCTTCAATAGGAGAGAGAGAAATGTCTGCTCCAAGCTGTTGCGCATGCAAAACGCTGCTGGCACCCAGCCATACAATGACACGATGTGATCGTTCTTGCTCATTTTTCAAAATAAAAGCCTGAAACTATGTCTAAAGACTGTTCACACCATGGGGACACAATAGGAAAAGGAATCTGGATGATATCCCTTTAAATGGAGCGAACAGAGAGCTTTCAGGAAAAACAGCACTTCCGGGTTGGATTTTCCTCAGGTTTTCTGTCTGTTATACTCACAGACAATATTTTGACAGTTTTGGAAACTTTAGAGTGTTTTCTATCATAATCTGACTATTATATGCATATTCTAGATTCTAGGCCTGAGAAATAGGCAGTTTCATTTGGTTATGTTTTTCATCCAAACATCAAAATACTGCCCCCTACACTCGAGGTTAAAACTAACATGGAAATGCCATTTAATTGGTTAGATTCAGTAGATGTATACCTGCTAAAACAGAGGTGAGTTGAGATGTGATAGGCCTATGTGTACGACATTGCTTGTTGCATATTTATTACAATGTGTCTACCTTACTATTTGTCATTGACATAAAATAAGCAATTCTAGAAGTAACAAATGATCATAAAACACACCAATTGTTTTGGATGATAATGCTCCCCCCCCCATGCAGTAGTGTAGTTGGATATATAAGTCCATGTTGATGTCAAAACCAAGGTAACATATATTTTATGACTACCATTATCAGTGCAACTGCACCTTTGTGAGATTGTGTATGCACAATTATATCTATTGATTTATTACATATTTTGATAATACACAGTAATTGGCCTCCCAGATTTCTTAGCTCATCTGAGTCCCATATTGGTGGATGTGTACCTCAAATTGATCTTTAGCTGTCATGCATTCTTTGTTGGGTATTGCTTAACCAAGCTTTTGGTTAAAAATCACACGGAAGAAATGCACCCTTGTTCGGACGTGAATTTGGGTTGTGATTAACACCTACACCGATGGTCGAACATTTCATTGTTTGGATTTCTCTGTTTCTAACTTAACAAACATTGCCTCGGGCATTAACAATGTCAGGAACAAGTAACTACTCAACCCTACTGTAGCAAATGAACAGCATTACAATAGTACGTGTAGTGGGGCAGGAACTATAGATGTTGAGAAAGCGGGTTCAAGTGGGACACTGCTTTGCTTGTATTCCCCGGAGCAACAGATCTTTCCTCAGTGGAGACCCAAGCACATGGCCAACTGTAAGTGGGTGAGTGTAAGCAATGCAAAGTGTATGAATAATGGAGTATAAGTGGTGTGTTTGTCCCTCCGTGTAGCCTCTGTGGAGCCCTGAGCTTTGTGATGCAGCAGCAGCACAGGCCGTGAGTGCGAAGCCACAACAACAGATCAACAACAGCCCTGATATCTGTGCCTACTGCCATGCGGTAGTTCCCCAAGACCATATGAAAAGCCACCTTTTCACTCATTGCCAGAGGGAGAGTGAAGCCAGCAATTGACACTAGCAGACAGTGGCTGCCCAATGAAACACCTCTAGGCTTAATTCATGGTTTATTCATGTCTTTGTTGCCACGCCATGAATTACACGCGCTGGGCTGGATGTCACATGACACTGGCGTTGGCAACGGGACTCGAATCCACTCTTGATCATATATTTAATTTGTGAGAGTTGAATGGTACATTTTACAGTCATCGTCTTAAGATATTTCTTTGAAATTGTACATCTCTAGACCTATGAAATGATATTGTACAGTATGTAGGTTTATTACGTATAATAAAGCAATAATTTAATCTTGATTTTTCACTTGTATTATTTTGTTTGTCTTTATAAAACACAGGGACTTGGCATGGTGCAAGTATTTTGACATACAGTATCTACATGTAGTCCTACTGTACACATCTCCCCCAAAGCAGTAAGAATTTGATACTGTATGTATTTTCAGGGAAACATTCAACTTTAATTCTCCACGTGGATCTGGAAATGCGTGTCGTGAAAATGATTGAAGTACTTAACAATATTTTTTGTAGATATATATATTACTGAACAAAACGTAACAATTTCAAAGATTTTACTGAGTTACAGTTCATGTAAGGAAATCAGTCAATTGAAATAAATTCATTAGGCCCCTAATCTATGGATTTCACATGACTGGGCAGGGGAAGCTAGGCCCACCGACTAGGGAGGCAGGCCCAGCCAATCAGAATGAGTTGTTTTCCAACAACAGGGTTTTATTACAGACAGAAATACCCCTTAGCACCCCCTCAGATGATCCCATAGGTGAATAAGCTGGATGGTGATTACAAGTGGTCTGCGGTTGTGAGGCCAGTCGGACATACTGCCAAATTCTGTAAAATGATGCTGGAGGTGGCTTATGGTAGAGAAACGAAAATTAAATTCTCTGGCAACAGCTCTGTTGGACATCCCTGTAGTCAGCATGCCAATTGCACGCTACCTCAACTTGAGACATCTGTGGTATTGTGTTGGGTGGAAAAACTGCACATTTTAGTGGCCTTTTATTGTCTACAGCACAAGGTACACCTGTGTAATAATCATGCTGTTTAATAAGCTTCTTGATATGCCACACCTGTCAGGTGGATTATCTTGGCAAAGGAGAAATGCTCACTAACTGGGATGTAAACAAATTTGTGCTCAACATTTTAGAGAAATAAGCTTTTTGTGCGTATGAACAATTTCTGGGATATTTTATTTCAGCTCATGAAACATGGGACCAATACTTTACATGTTGCATTTATATTTTTGTTCAGTGTATATACCACATTTTTCTATACTAATCCAATCTGTTAGTAGTTCGACCGATTGCCCCCATTACTGTCCCAGTTTATATGATTGAGGTAGTCTCAATATTCCCTATCCTGGCAGTTATTCTGAATGCAGGTTGCGGGTGATTTAAAATGTCCACTTATTGGATATCCTAACACTGGCTGGATTCCAATAGGAATTACACATCACTTTGCAAGGCAGCATAATGTGACTTGCAGACCTGATGTGGCCTGTAAACCAGGATTTCCCTAACCACTATATTTTTGTTCAGTATAGCACCCATTCATACATTTGAGGAGAATAATTACAGTATCTGCATTACAGAAATCCTTTCAATCTGCAATACATAGTCCAGCATAATGTGTTACTAATCAATTTACAGTGAGGATCTTTGGCAACTTGTAAATGATTAGGCTGTCTGCATGATGGTTAGTAAAATATGGGTCACAGAAGTTATTAAAAGTAGGCTTTGTCAATGCCTAAATACTAATAGGATAAATTTGCTTTTGTAATTTGTAGCAGCTGTATGGTATGCTTAGAACAGGATGTGAAGTCATTCCAGTTAATTAAAACAATTTTATAAGTTAACACCATATGGTCATTGAAAGCAGATGTGTGCAGGTAAACATGTTAATTAAAATGTGTGTTACTCAACATAACATCAGGTACATGCTCAGTTATTCAATTACATGCACAATTATCTTGTCATTTGTAGCGTAATGTTTTTTTATCCTTGGCAAAGATTAGTTTTATGCGTATTTCGATTTTTAGGTAGTGCATTATTAACAGATGACTAGACAAATGAGCATGGTTTATTTTGTATTCCCCTGCTCCCTTTTTATGGGTTGGTGATTAGGCTTACACTATTAGATCTACATTTTAAATGTGATAAATTTAAAGACTATCAATAACCAGCTAGTAACAGTATAGTAAAACACACAAGCTGTTAGAAACACGGGAGTTTTCAGGGCGAGACTTAGCCTCTTGCCTACAAAATAGCTTTTGACATCGGGCAATATTTATTCACAGCTTTGCAAATAATTGTAGTAATTGTCACTATCTTGTGTGACGTTGTCTTAGGGAAATAGGGAAAATACGTGTATTAAAACACATCTGTGTGCATTTTGAGGACCTTGCAGCCCTGCGGATATGGGCTGGTAACACTTGTGCTGTGTAGATGAGCTGGTGTGAAGACTGCAAACGGGATATTTTATTAATCCCACTTTACTCAACACTGATACTGCATTTGATATTTGAGACATTTAGCAGAAGCTCTTATCCAGTAGTGAGTGCATACATTTTAATTGTTGTACTTTATAGCTATTTAATTGATGTTTACATCACTTTGAATCATATGTAGATGTGTTTTATGGATTTGATGATCACAGAATACTGTCATTGCTTTATCACTGACAGTATTGCCTGATTTATATAGAACTTCAACAATCTTTATAGTTATGCTCAAATCTTCTGGACCAAGAGAAAGGAATCAGGATTTAATATCAGAAGGGAGAGGAGAGCCTATTCATCCTCTTTGACCTATGCTAATGAGTTATTAGAACACTTTGTTGCTGATACAGTGGACACCACACAAATACAAAAACAATACATTATCCGAGAGGGCAAAATAGCTGAAACAACATGTCCTTGTGCTGTATTTACAAAGCTGAATATTACATTTTGGTCATGTACAATGTGCTAAGCATAATGTGCTATGCCTAATTTGGATGAACATAAACTGTAGAATTTTCACATCAAATTTATGGACAGTGAAGGAGAGAGAGAATTTATTCCGAAAAATTTAGCAAATACAAATAACCAATCTCCCTAATGATTGTGCCTTGTAAATCTGTGAAGAGTTGAACACAGTGCAGACTGTATGGTTCTCTCTCTGGAATCATCGACAGATGCTTGCACATAATTATGTTGTCTCTGCTTGTTATTTGGAAGGGAAGCGGCACTGAGAGCTATAGGCTTATGATTTTTTTCTTCTGTCTCTTTTGTATGTTGTCTCGCTTGTTAATAAAGTAATGTGGACAGCAAGATCAGAAAAGTCACTTCAGCTCCTGGGGATCCCATTGTATGGCCCACCTTGAGGTGCACCTAACCTCTTGTTGTTCCATGTGAGTTTGTGTCGGCTGTGTTTTGGAGGGAACATTTGAGGAATAGGAGGAAGAACGATATGGATCGGGAGGGAGAAGCAGCAGGCTGATTACGAGGTGTCAAAATTGCCAGGAGCAAAAAGGTGAAAGCAATCAGGGGTGAGAAGAGTGCAGCATTCGTGAGGGGCAACTAATTATCCATCTCATTTGTGGAGAGCAGCATTTGAGGCATCGGTAGCCCGCTGAACGGTGACAGATTGGTGCGGAGGAGAGGGGAGGTGTTAGAACAATGGAGCCCAGCTCACCATCATTACCTCATGCTAATCAGGAGTGCTGCTGCACCGCCATTCTGAGCTACACAGAGTTCAGGGAAAAATAGGAAGTCTCCAGCTTCAGGCGACTTGCAGTCA
Source organism: Oncorhynchus masou masou (assembly GCF_036934945.1). Classification (NCBI taxonomy): domain Eukaryota; kingdom Metazoa; phylum Chordata; class Actinopteri; order Salmoniformes; family Salmonidae; genus Oncorhynchus; species Oncorhynchus masou. Next base: position 39,637,080 of record NC_088240.1, on the reverse strand, counting down.
ATTCCAACTGGAGGAGAGGGGGGGGACTGACATATTTGTGCTGGCACCAGTTCTGCCAATGCATGAATGAGCCAAAAGGTCATCGTAGGCAGGAGTTGATTTGTGTGGCCTGTATCATCACATCTCTGTATTCTAACCGGTTCGGAAATGAATCTGCAGATTGCACATCTGAAGTTCTTCCATTTTCATTCAACTATCAAATTTATCTAATATAACCTGAATTAGGGATTTCTATGATCACAGTGATCAATTTAATATCTGACCTTTTTTGTCAATTAGATTCCCTTCACAATAGCTGGTATTGAACCGTAACTACTAATCTGTATGTATGTATGTATGTATGTACTCAAAATACAATTCTATGCTTATTGAGATTTTCATAATTACTGAACAAATTCCCGTAGTGGCAGACTTACGAAGTGTTTGGAGTAAAGTACTGTATACGCAATACACTGTCATGACATTACTCAAGGGCTTTCACGCCTACTTTAGATGGAATGTAAAACCAAGCTTGAAACAAGGAAGAAAACTGTCCTAGCGAGATCACTTGTCAAAATCTCATTAGATTTAACTCCAGACTAACATGTCACAATCAGTGAAATATAGTACTGAAACGTACACTCCAAATCCGTGTGTGTTTGAATACTTTACACTAAGGTGCACTGTTTTTACATCTACAGTATTTTTTTAAACCACTTGTTATTGATTATCTCATCTCAAAGACCAATTTATTTTGTGATCCTTATCAGTCAGGAGAGATCCATGCAATGCTGCTCCAACATTACATTGTAGTCATAACGGCAACCAATATCCAGCTGTAATATTCTACAGCACTGTGTAATTACATCAGACACAAACAGGCCAAACTGAACAATGAATAATAAACATACATTGCATATCAACATTGCATAAAGGCCAACATATCCACACCGTATCTAATTGAGTCACTGTGAAATGATGGACGAAAATCATCTATAGAGCCGTGCCACTTCTGTTTACCAGAACGTCTGTAAAAAAAAAAATTAAAAAAGAGGAAATGTTTGTTAGATAGAAAAGGACGACAGATTCTAGAATTAGTATGTAGTGTTAATTAACAGGAAGTTTGATCAGCCGTTTTAATTACCACCAACATTTGGGAAGTTTAATTAGTAGGCCTAGACTTCTAATTGCTGCATTGTTTACAATGGCTTCCTTCTCTGTCTTTTCTTGTTTACATACAGTAGACAGACCCACCAGGTTGTAAATGCGATGACGTAGACAGGTACAAATGTGTTCTTACTGTAATGTAAAAAGCAAACTATCTTGCTCCTGAACATTACTCTACAGTTATCATATTTTGTCATCTTTGAAGGACTTGTCTACTAGTAGAGGAATAATTTGTTTAAATGTTTGTATTATCTGTTACTAATTTTCTCCTCTTCCAGACATGTGTTCACCTTTTCCATCTTAACATTAAAAAAAGCCTACAGTCTAGATGTCTGTCCACACATGCCCAGCCAGTGTAATAAGGCCACCTGTCCAGAACAGCGTCTCAACATCAATGTCACGCAGACAATTAACAACACATGAGAGAAACATATTCAGTTATCTGCAGGCTGGTCACAATGGGACTGCCAAATCTCCTGGCATAGTGAGCCCAGCGTATCACCTCACAGTTTCCATACCATGCGCTGGGCTGCATCTTGCTCTTTGTGTCAAAGCGGTGGGATTTACCAGTGTCAGATTAAATGTGTTGAAGCCATTGTTGCCTTTGGAAAGTCTCTGAATGGCCCCTCTCTCCATGGTGTGTTTGCAGTGCTGGTTTGAGAGCCCTGATTTCTGGAGAACAGATTTGGCAGTCACAGCAAAAGATGACAGAGGCAGTGGTGAGATCGCACCCCGAACCCCAAAGGAGCCTCCGATTTCAGGGGACCTGGAGACTGGATGGGACACATGTTCGCATGAGTAATGATCCGTGTGATTTTGATAATGCCCATTGTTAAAATCCTTTTTCAACATCACGTTAACAGCTCCAAGGGTTCTGGCCCTTATTGACATGGCCTCATAGAGTCTATGAAAATAACATCTCATGGCTGTGTTGTAGAAAGATTATCATGAGAATAGTTGTCAGAATAATTGGTCGATACTTAGTGCAAAATAGTTGGTAGATAGTTGGCATTACGGTTGTGCCATTAAAAGCCATAGCCCAAACTAAATGACTTCTTCTTCGATGCCCCTCTGTTGCATCGATGTAAGTTGTTTTTCACCATAACACATGGGGGTGGGTTGGAGCTTGGGGGGTGGGGTGGGGTGGGGTTGTGGAATAAAATGATAACTTGCAATTCAAGGGTTAAGGCAGCATGAGAGAATCCATTCTCAGTTTAATGACCTAGCCTTGCTGGGCGAGGACGACAGGGAACATGCTCTTGACTTGTACTGAATTTGCCAATTAACACCTTCAATAACAGGCTGCCTCTGCACATCACCAATGCCAGGAGAGGAGCAACTCATGTTATTCATCCACTGATTTTGTCATTTTTAGGGACTAGAAATTCAGCATGCAATACAAATAATCGTTTGCCCACGCCATTTCTCCTTTTTTGTTGTTGTTGAATTTGTCTGCCGAGTCATTTTTGTATTAATAAACCTGTCATTTTGTATTAATAATACTGTCATAATAAACCCGTCGTTTGTTGAGATATTTGGGAATTGAGTATCAGACTGGCAATACTGGAAATGCTGTGTTTTTTCATGTACCTCATGAATCCTAATGCACTTCTTGGACATTCTATTTTCACACTTGACGGACATTCTATTTTCACACTTGCCGGACATTCTATTTTCACACTTGCCGGACATTCTATTTTCACACTTGCCCATATGGCCATGTTCAGCTTCAATTAGAACAACCACTCTGGTATCTAAGATACACTGCTGCTCTACTGCAAATGTTTTCTCTCCTCTTTTTGTTTTACATGGAGATTAAGAAATGACAATCTCAGCCTCAATATTCTCTTGATTTCTGTGTCATAAAATCTATTTTTGGATGAAGAACCCATTCTACTCCACCCCTTACATTTCACACATGTTTATCAGCCTTAAAAACAACACCTCATACAGGTGTGAATTTCTAAGCCCTTGGTGAAAATCACACTGGGCACTCCTTTGTTTTCCTCTGAGTCCCTCTGCAGGTGGAGTGGCCTCTGCTTTTGGCCTGTAATGAAGGTGGCAAATAACAAAACCAGAAACACCTTTGTCTATGTGTAAGGTGGACACCCTCACACCAACTACTGGCCTAATGAATGAAAACCACTAAAGACGGACTGTAATTGAAAAAGGTGCTTGCATACCGTTGTAAATGTGGTGAATCGTTCTAGTGGAAACGCCACAATCACACCACAAGGCTTGGTTTCACGATTCATTAGCAGGTATTTGAACAATACATCCTAATTGAAAGACAGCTAAATGATTGATACCAGTTCACACCATAGGAAAAGGTGGAGTGATCTATCTAATGATGTTAACAAATTGAAGTGGAGGAGGACATGGTGGATAACACTTTTAGGTGTGAGCTGTGTACAGTTATGTTGACAAAGGTTCCCGTCGTAACACTTTGTCAACATAACAGCTTTAGAGACTGTGAACATGTTGGTCAACTTCATGAGCGGCACAAACCTTTCCTCAGTAACACGCGCTATCCAGGTTAGTAGATCATAGCTTTATTCTCCTTCTGATGACCATCATGTTTTCCTGTATATATGTACATGATCCCTGCTATAGAGGTCCACACATAAATCCAGTTATTTATTCAGTGTTAACAAACCATCTGGCTTGGGTAAAACTGAAAGCCATTCTGGCAGGCTAGTTGCCTGACTGACACCTCATTGCATTAGTGGGAGGATGATGGCTTCATTAATGCCCAGTCTCTTTGCTCTTCTACACAGACATTATTGTATCCCTGTTGAATATCCATCTCTCTCTTCACTATTTGTTTGTGGTAAAAAAAAAACATGGGCTTAGTTAATTCACCTGGAGTCTTTGTTACCATGGTAAAACCTGTTTATTGTTTTAACAGGGTTGGATAGTGAGAGGTAGCACTTTTTGTGTTCTCTTTGTGGAAGCTGTGAAAATGGCACCCCATATGTAATGCTACTGCCTGCTGTTAGTCACACCAATTCCCCATGGATCACTCTTTCTCTCTCTCTTTGTCTGTGTGATTAGATTGAACTTCATGGATTTTTTATATATATATATATATATATATATATACACACACACACACATTTTTTAAAATCTCTTTCCTGCTTAATTGTATGTTTGGTAGTAGTTGGAATCTGTGTCTGACAGTATATGACGATCCAGAATATATGCAGGTTATGTTTTTCTCCATTTTGATTCAGCACAAGACAAATTGGCTGCGTATTTTCTTCACACCTTTCTCTATCTGGGGATAGCAAGCGCAAATCTCCCCCGTCATACCTGTGACGAGACCTGCAAAGTGCTCCCAGTGCCCTAATCTGCAAGTTAGGGACCCTGTTCTGCTGTTGCATCGAGACAAGTAAGATGTTTTTCGTTTTCTTCTTCCTTCATTTCGTGTCCCTGTGGTTTTTGCATTGAACACAACCCATAGAATTACATAAGACATAACAATATGTGGGTGTCTTATAGGCCAGTCTTCTTCAAGCAAATGTGTTAGCTACTGTTTTGCACAATACATTTAGAATTGGCAGTCGAACCACGATTTAGATCGACAGATGGCCGATAGATTGATCTAAATATATGTAGCATAGAACTGTTTGGGATTTGGAGTAACTTCAAGTTGTGTGATACTACTCCTTAATCTACGGGACTATCTCAATGTCTCTGTGTGTGAGGATCTTGTTCAAAAACACTACAGCTCCACAACACAAACCAGAACTACTCTGCCATGTCTGTAGAGACCTGCCCTGTGTAGTTGCATTATTAAACCACACTCCCTACCTCTCGGGGGGGGGGCGACTGTTGAATATTTGAAGGAAATATTTGATTTTTTATTTAAGGATATAGATTTAGATGGGGAGAAAATGAGAGATGCACAGTGACAGTATCGACAGAGAAAATACAGTGAGAGGTTGTTGTTCACCCGTTGGGATAGCTAATGCTGTTCAGTGACATCGTTCAATTTTTCACAAATGTGCAGCTGTGAAGATGATGGGGTTTTTTGTTTTCTATAGCTCTGGCTGTCTTACTCATTTGTTTAAGTCATCCTTCCTGGCACGCAAGTCACATCACTTCACTTGCAGTAAACCGAAAGGTCACCATTTGAACAGACCTTTAGAACGTCTGACTGGAACCTCTTCCGGGCATTCTATAGTTTGAAGGTTAAGGAACCTCGCAAATTATTACGACTTAATTCGAAAAGATGTAGTGCTACTGAATCTGGTTGTACTTGATATTAAAGCGGATAAACATGGCAGTATAACTGCTCAGATGCCCACTGAGCTAAGCTAAGTATCGATCCCTCTGGCTCTGAAGACACTGTCATGTCACCTCTGTGTTTAAGTGTTATCTTGTCAGGTTCCAATGATCTCTATGTCAGATTCGGGAGATGTCCCTGTGAAGTATACTCGTAGCTGAAACTCATATGTGACCGACTGGCTCGATTCGGTCTTATGTAGCAACATTTGAAATGGTTTTTTATTTTTTACATTGGATAAAAGTAGAGACTCGGAGCTAGAAAATCGACTTTCATACACTGCAGTTGAAGAACAACGGGGAAGTCATTCTGCTCTGGAAGTTGATAAACTTGTAACCTCACTTTTGAGAAAATGGCCCTTGAATCATCTGGTAAACCTACTGGAGAGCTCTTCTTTGTCCACACCCGTTAAGCATCGTTCACACCGTCTTAAGCCTTAGCCTCACCCATCTCATTAAGGATTCACATGTGAGGCCATGTGCTAAACAAAGTGAGTAGTGTAGGGTAGTAATCAACCAAAGAGTTCAAGATAAAGGCTGGTTTATACTATGTTACTGCAGTGCATAATTATAGAATATGATACATCTGCGTATAATTGTGAACAGGCATAATAGCTGTGTACATTTGTGTTTGTGTCTCTTTGTTTTATTGCATCGCATTATCATGTTTGATAGAAAGATGGAAAGCACATGTGATGAGGATTAGCACAATCTATTTCAATTACAATAATTGTCCATTCTGTTCCCTTCAACAGTTGTCATCGACTTCTTTGAATACCTTTTATGTAGAAAGAGAAAAAAAACATTAAAATGAATGTGAACAAAGGCTCAGCAGCAGAGCAGCAAAGTGCAAATTGCTTCATGATGGAATCCTTAGTCCCACTGCTGATTTAATTGATACTTAAAGGGTGGGTATCCAGTCTCGGGTGCTGAAAGGCTACAAACTGTCTCGGCCTAGGTGTGGTAACAGGGTGAAAAATTGAAAGCAAGTTCTTCCACTGCTAAAGTACACCCCGTTTAATGTAAGCACACCTTCCGCAATCCACTTGCAGCGCTCATTCTCATGTTTTCACTCAGGCATGTTGTAAGCGACATCTCTAAATGTCCTTTGTTTTATTTTTTCACACCCTCAATTTCTCATCAGACCAATCTGCCCAATTTATACCCATTTTGTTGCAGGTGTCCGGTCATTTACGGATTGGCACAGCTACTCGTAAGTCCTACTTGTGCTGCAGGCCTGAGATGGAGATGGTGCTGGTGACTGGCTATCAAAGCCACCCTGGTTGTAACTGCAGGCTGTCTGGAGACCATATTAACACCTAGCAGAGGTTCTTGTCGGAGCATGCAGGTGGTGCCATGGTGATGACGGAGCCCTGCCAGAGTGTATATCTACCAGGTATGCTTCTATTCCTCACCTTTTACCCTTGTGTATCTCATGTCCACATGAGAGGCAATGTGACAGTCTAATTCTGTGTAATTTACTCTATGCAATATATACGGGTTAATTTGTAACATATAACTTAAACACTGATTTTTACTTGTGAGAAATCCAATACTCAGTTTCAGGTCATCTAGTTAATTCAATGTCAATTCAATTCGATCTCTTGCTGCAGCAGCCTACATTACTGCCTTCGCTTGTTTAAAAAAAAAAGTGGCATGAAGATATTACTGTTTTTCACCTGTGTTTGTTTGTCATATGGAAGAGACGCACGTCAGTCTGACAGTCATGTCACATTTTTTTCCCCTCTCAACTTGGAGCGTAGTTTCTCCCTGTACAATTCAGAAATGATCATTAACCTTTCTTATGGTTTCCTCCCTTGCCTGGGCGCCTCTCCTTTCTACTTGGTTCCTGGCCCCATATGCCGTTTTCCTATTTCCTGCCTGCAGACAGCAGGGAGTAGTTCTATTATCACCTTCACAGAGCTGTCTTTGAATGTGAGAGGCAATTCCATTTCACTTTGCCATGGGGAGGAGGAAAGAGTCAGGTACACCGTACAGCACACAGAAATTGGTTGAGGGCTACCTCTCATAGTTGAATGGCAAGGACACGGTTTGTCTGCTTTTGTTGCTTCAATTTTTTTATATATTTTTTTATTACTATTATCAAACATATTGTGTGTGGGCCTCTAGTGCTGGCGTAGGTTTTCTTCCTGTAGTTTGAAAGGAATGCAAAGGTTTAGCATATCATGTCTAGCTGTTGCATGAACACCTCATTGAAGTTACCACTTAGAGATGGGGCTCTTCCTGAAATATGAATGGACATAAAACCGGTGGTATGACGCTGCTGCGTAGCCGTGCTAAACATATTGAAGATGTCTCCAATGCTTTCACTCTCGAGCGTTCACTCAGCCATTTTGTGCCGGTGACTGTGTGGCTGTGTTATTTCTGGCCTTGCCTTTTCGGGTTGGGTTCCAGGTTTTAACAGTCACTATTCCTTTGACAGAGAGGGAGCCGGACTGTATTGCTCTAGGATAAACGAAACATGAGTTAGAGCGATAATCTGTGGGCCTCTCTTTTCACACTGCATTCCCAATGAGCCGCATGTTGGCCTGCTGTTGTTGCTTGCTACTTTAATTAAGATTATTCTTGTAACACGACAATCGGCTGTTTGCTCCCATTTTCAAAATATCCTCTTTTCTGCACCTTGCCTGAGAATATTGTATTTTCTGTGCAGAGGGGAATTTTTATTGTACATTTAGGGGTGGATTCCCGGGCACAGATTAAAACTCTGTGCCCGTACTAAATAGCAAGGTCAATAGAGAATCTCCATTGAAAGTGCTTTTTAGTCTAGGACTAAGTTTAATCTTTGTCCAGGAAACCGCCCCTCAATTTCATATCTTGGTGTTACACAATGTCCACACATTTTCCATGAATATGATTTGCAGGTTGTTGTTTTTGTCACAAAATATATAAATATGTGGTTTTCAGGTGAACATTTTCTTAACATTCCGTAAAAAAAAAAAAATGAAAATACTTTAATAGTTTCACTATCTCAAAGCAAATGTTATTATAATGTGAATTTACTTGTGTCTCTTTGCAGATATTGGGATTGTAGCAGCTTCTACCGACATGCTTGGTATGAGCTATTAAAAAGGCAATGCTGCGAATACTGGAGGTTTTTTTTTTTTACATCATTAGATTTAGGCCCAGTGAATAAAAACTCTCTGAGGAGGCTGAAGGAAAAATGTCCGCACTTCATGGCATCGGTACTGTTGAAATGAAATTGATGTTATATAAATAATTTCAACGTTACAAACATCAACCCCACAATCACAGCGATTCAGTGATATTCATTTGGCATAAGTCAGTTTCATTTCGGTGTGCTTTTCATCAGAAAGGGCTTTAAATTAGAGTTGGCCTGAATTTTTTATGCCATGGGCTTACTAGGGACAGTGGCCGATGTTCTTCACTTGTAGACGTCTGACAGTGCATGGCAGCAGAAATAACAAAATGGTCACAAACCCCAGCTGCACTCACAGGGTCACACAGTCAGGTACATTTTTAAAGAGACTAGCAAACAAACTGAACAGTTGATAACAGGTCAGTAGCAGGTGATAAAATAAGTTTTAGTTGGAACATTAACCATTTTCTACACTTTGGGATTTCTGGCATTATATCCTCCTAGACCCAATAACCCTTTCTAATACACATCAGTGATTTAGCTTGGCCAAGCTGATGTAGAGAATCCTATAATCCTCTTTGGTATTGTCATATGTAAAAAAAAATATAAAACAAATAAATAAAAAAATTGTACAACATTGCTGATTTTGGTGAGTTCACATGTGTCAGGAATTCACATAGCTGTATATTGGTGCTCAAGTCCAAGAGCTTGAGTTCAAACATGGTGAAATCCGGACACTCAGTGCCACACACACTGAGTGTAAAAAACATTAGGAACACCCACTATTTCATTGGCATAGACAGACCAGGTGAATCTGGTTGAAAGCTATGATCCCTTATTGATGCCGCATGTTAAATTAACTTCAATCAGTGTAGATGAAGGGGAGGAGACAAGTTAAAGAAGGATTTTTAAGCCTTGAGAGTATTAAGACATGGATTGTGTATGTGTGCCATTCAGAGGGTGAATGGGCAAGACAAAATATTTAAGTGAATGGGGTATTTGGACGGGGTATGGTATGGGGTATTTGAACGGGGTATGGGGTATTTGAACAGGGTATGTATGGGGTATTTGAACAGGGTATGGTATGGGGTATTTGAACAGGGTATGGTATGGGGTATTTGAACAGGATATGGTATGGGGTATTTGAACAGGGTATGGTGTGGGGTATTTGAACGGGGTATGGTATGGGGTATTTGAACGGGGTATGGGGTATTTGAACAGGGTATGGTATGGGGTATTTGAACGGGGTATGGTATGGGGTATTTGAACAGGGTATGGTATGGGGTATTTGAACAGGGTATGGTATGGGGTATTTGAACGGGGTATGGTGTGGGGTATTTGAACGGGGTATGGTGTGGGGTATTTGAACGGGGTATGGTATGGGGTATTTGAACGGGGTATGGTATGGGGTATTTGAATGGGGTATGGTATGGGGTATTTGAACGGGGTATGGTATGGGGTATTTGAACGGGGTATGGTATGGGGTATTTGAACGGGGTATGGTGTGGGGTATTTGAACGGGGTATGGTATGGGGTATTTGAACGGGGTATGGTATGGGGTATTTGAACGGGGTATGGTGTGGGGTATTTGAACGGGGTATGGTATGGGGTATTTGAACAGGATATGGTATGGGGTATTTGAACGGGGTACGGTATGGGGTATTTGAACGGGGTATGGTATGGGGTATTTGAACAGGGTATGGGGTATTTGAACAGGGTATGGTATGGGGTATTTGAACGGGGTATGGAGTATTTGAACAGGGTATGGTATGGGGTATTTGAACGGGGTATGGTATGGGGTATTTGAACAGGGTATGGTATGGGGTATTTGAACAGGGTATGGTATGGGGTATTTGAACGGGGTATGGTGTGGGGTATTTGAACGGGGTATGGTATGGGGTATTTGAACGGGTATGGTATGGGGTATTTGAACGGGGTATGGGGTATGGGGTATGGTAGTAGGTGCTAGGCGCACCGTTTTGAGTGTGTCAAAAACTGAAACGCTACCGGGTTTTTTCACACTCAACAGTTTCCCGTGTATCAAGAATGGTCCACTACCCAAAGGACATCCCGCCAACTTGACACAACTATGGGACGCATTGGCGTCAACATCGGCCAGCATCCCTTTGGAACGCTTTTGACTCCTTGCCCCAACAAATTGAGGCTGTTTTGAGGGCAAAAGGGGACGCAACCAGTGTATTCAATAACAAGGGAAGCCAGGCTTCCCCAAAAAAACACTAATAAAATAATTGATATTTCGTCTCTCTGTTTCATAATTGTCCTTCAATTCGCAAGAGGCTGAATGTATCCTACCGGACAAAGCATCCGAGCAAGTGAAACAGCGCCCCTCTGTGTCTGTATGTGTAACCCATCTATCTGATGCTGTCTGGTCGAAAAGAGTATGACATTGTTGCTGCCTGTAGCATTGAACGCAAGGGAGGCCAGGGAGCAATCAGCGTAGTATAAAATAATAGCCAATCAGCATTGCGTTAAACTGAGCGAGCTCAATTGTGAATGGTGCTGGCGCACCAAAACAAAGTGTCAAGAAAAGCCAGTTTGGATAGGGCTTCACACCAATCAAATCACATCGAGAGCAAAACATCATTGACAGAAAAAATTGAATTGTTGCATCTCTTTGTGTTGTTGTGGATAGCTAGATGATAGCTATTTAGCTAAAATGGTCCCTTTCCTAAATTAGCCATGAATAGAGATAGGGATTTGTACTTGTGGTTTTACTTAATTCTCTGTACTGGCCTATGATTATAATGGCGATTCTGATCAAACTGTAAATTCCTACATTGTGCCCCTGGCCTGAGAGGATGGAAGTTCAATATGTAGCTAGATGTAGAAGGCTAATGTTAACTAGCTGGCTCATCGTTGCTCATGAAAGGAAGTTAGGCTAGCAAGCAAGCATTTTAGCCAGGCAGACTAGGACAACAAAATCAGCACGCAAACACACACACACACACACACACACACACACAGATATCATAACCATGGACAGCCACATATTTACCTTATTTATTTAGCTTGTTTTTGGTATATTTTAGTTGTCACTGTATTAGAACAAGCTTAGGTAATTTTTTGAAGTTCAAATATAGAGGTTGAAATGGTGTAGGAATAGTGGAGGCAGCTCCTGTTTTGCAACATGTGGTTACTCTCTGTGGTTCTAAATCAATAGTTGTCTACAGTAGTAGTTGAAATGTTAAAACATTACTTGCTTGACCATGCTGTAGGTCATGTAACTGTTTGTTACATTGCGATATGCTTTGTGGACTTCAGCGGATAGAGGTTGCTCTCCGGTTTTGTGATGAAACAAAGGTGTGGTAGAAGTTATTCTGCTACTGTGTCTTCTTATTGTCTTGGCCTTAGGCTTATATACAGTACATTTGAAGTTGGAAGTTTACATACACCTTAGCCAAATACATTTAAACTCAGTTTTTCACAATTCCTGACGTTTAATAATATCCCTGTCTTAGGTCAGTTAGGATCACCACTTTATATTAAGAATGTGAAATGTCAGAATAATAGTAGAGAGAATGCTTTATTTCAGCTTTTATTTCTTTCATCAGATTCCCAGTGGGTCAGAAGTTTACATACACTCAATTAGTATTTGGTAGCATTGCGTTTAAATTGTCAGGTTTGTGGGCTTCCTTGCTCGCACACGCTTTTTCAGTTCTGCCCACACATTTTCTGTGGGATTGAGGTCAGGGCTTTGTGATGGCCACTCCAATACCTTGACTTTGTTGTCCTTAAGCCATTTTGACACAACTTTGGAAGTATGCTTGGGGTCATTGTTCATTTGGAAGACCCATTTGCAACCAAGCTTTAACTTCCTGACTGATGTCTTGAGATGTTGCTTAAATATATCCACATACTTTTCCTCCCTCATGATGCCATCTATTTTGTGAAGTGCACCAGTCCCTCCTGCAGCAAAGCACCCCCACAACATGATGCTGCCACCCCTGTGCTTCACGGTTGGGATGGTGTTTTCCTCGGGTTGCAAGCCTCCTGTCATGTCTGCTCCCGCTCTTCCCTCCCCTGGCGATTGAGGCGTCGGGCTGCCCTGCATCGCACACTCCTGTCATCAATTACGCACACCTGTCTTCCCTCATCACGCTCATCAGCGATATTGGACTCACCTGGATTCACTCACTCATCTGTTTATTTCCTCCCCTGTATTTGTCAGTTCTCTGCCCTGTTCCCTGCTGATGCATTAATTGTTTGTGTTACCTGTTTACTGACGCTGTTACTGTCTCGTTCCATGTCCGTTCTATATGAATGTTTTACTGCCTGGACCTGCTTCGTCTCTCCAGCGTCATCCCATGTGACAGAATGCATCAGTCCACACACGAAGCATCGAGGAGTACTGGCGTTACGGTTGGTATGATGACATCGGCTCTGGGTCGCCACCAATGGAACCGGGGGTGCCTAGCCAGCTCGTCGGGCTTCCACACCCTAGCTGGCTCGAGAGGTTTCCTTGCCCCGGCTGGCTCAGATGGCGCCCATCCCAAGTTGTGCCCCAGCCGGATCGTCAGTTCTTGTTCGCCCAGCCGATCCAGGATTTTTTTGTTGTTGTGATGTCGGGGTGGATTCTGCCACCGATGGAACTATTGGGTGCCTAAGCCAGCCCGTCAAGCTTTCACGGCCTGGCTGGCTCGAGAGGTTTCCTTGCCTCGGTTGGCTCGGCGGCTTCCCATCCCACGTCACTCTCCACCGGATCATCGGGCTCCCTCTTTACAGCGGGATCGACAGGCGTCTTGCCTCTGCCGGATGTTAGGCTCCCATGCCTCAGCCGGCTCGCCAGGCTCTCATGCTCCTGCCGGTTCGTTAGGCTCCCTTGCCCCAACCGGCTAGCCCAGTGCCCATGTCTTGGCCGGTTCGCCCAGGTGGGACGCCAGGTGGCGCCCCAAGAGTGTGGGGGGGGTACTGTCACGTCTGCTCCTGCTCTTCCCTCCCCCTGGCGCTTGAGGGCACCAGGCTGCCCTGCATCATGCACTCCTGTCATCAATTACGCACACCTGCCTTCCCTCACCTGAACTCACTCACTCATCTGTTTATTTCCTCCTCTGTATTTGTCAGTTCTCTGCTCTGTTCCCTGTTGATGCATTAATTGTTTTTTTGTCTGTGTTACCTGTTTGCTGACGCTGTTACTGTCTCGTTCCATATCCGTTCTATATTAATGTTTTACTCCCTGTACCTGCTTCGTCTCTCCAGCGTCCTCCAATGTGACACCTCCCACGTTTTCCTCCAAACATAATGATGGTCATTATGGTCAAACAGTTCCATTTTTGTTTCATCAGACCAGAGGACATTTCTTCAAAAAGTGTGATCTTTGTCCCCATGTGCAGTTGCAAACCGTAGTCTGGCTTTTTTATGGCGGTTTTGGAGCAGTGGCTTCTACCTTGCTGAGCGGCCTTTTGGGTTATATCAATATTGGACTCGTTTTACTGTGGATATAGATACATTTGTTCCTGTTTCCTCCAGCATCTACACAAGGTCCTTTGCTGTTGTTCTGGGATTGATTTGCACTTTTCGCACCAAAGTACGTTCATCTCTAGGAGACAGAACGCGTCTCCTTCCTGAGCGGTATTTCGGCTGTGTGGTCCCATGGTGTTTATACTTGCGTACTATTGTTTGTACAGATGAACGTGGTACCTTCAGGCATTTGGAAATTGCTCCCAAGGATAAACCAGACTTGTGGAGGTCTACAATTTTTTTTCTGAGGTCTTGGCTGATTTCTTTTGATTTTCCCATGATGTCAAGCAAAGAGGCACTGAGTTTGAAGGTAGGCCTTGAAATACATCCACAGGTACACCTCCAATTGACTCAAATGATGTCAATTAGCCTATCAGAAGCTTCTAAAGCCATGACATCATTTTCTGGAATTTTCCAAGCTGTTTAAAGGCACAGTCAACTTAGTGTATGTCAACTTCTGACCCACTGGTATTGTAATACAGTGAATTATAAGTGAAATAATCTGTCTGTAAACAATTGTTGGAAAAATGACTTGTGTCATGCACGAAGTAGATGTCCTAACAGACTTGCCAAAACTATAGTTTGTTAACAAGAACTTTGTGTAGTGGTTGAAAAACGAGTTTCCGTGACTCCAACCTAAGTGTATGTAAACTTCCGACTTCAACTGTACCGCGATGGCAAAGCATACGAACTAACAGGTTATAGAGCAAACAATGCAATTATCACAACAAATTGTAATACGGCTTTTTTCCCCTGGCTTGGTTCCCCAGTGATTTTACCCACACACCGTTATTGGGTGCAACTGAATATTATGAGTGTTCCTAATGTTTTGTACACTCAGTGTGCATAAGAAAGTTTAATATGATGATCTCATACAAACTTTATCGTTGACAGTGCACTGAAAAGGTTAGGTCTCATATTAGTTTCAAGATTCCAAGTGCAAGGGTTTGTAGGCTTGTTATTACAGCTTGGTGACCGGAGTTTCATTTTAGTTTGGAGTCAAGAGGGTTCGAAGAGACACCTTATGTCATCTGCCCTTTTATGTAACTCACTGACAGCTAAGTAAAGGGTTGTGGTCAAGAATCGGCGGGATCTCTGACTTGAGGACCCAAAAGGACATCAATAATGAGGGCTATAGGAGTGCACTTCTTGGGATGACATGGCCGGGAGGATGGCTAATAAGGCTTTAAAAGCCACAACTGTCCACCTGGCCCCTTAGCAGGCTACCAGCTGTCTTTTACCCAAAGTGCACCCTGATTCCTTCTGACAGTGGGAGATCTGTGGTTGCAGGATACCACAGGGGCCAACATTTATGTTAGCGTCAAACAAACAAAGGCTAAAGAGACATTTGTTGGGCTAATTAAGTTTAGGGGGAATTTATTTGCTTCCTCTCTTTTTTTATTCAAACAGCAGAGAAAAAGAGAAATACTTACTTACTAACTTGATTTATTGATGAAAATTCCAATGTGATGTCTGGCAAACAACATATAAATAACTTAAAGGGCATCTTAAATGCATTCCCATGAAATTTTTAGTGCCACTGTAATATAAGCCACTACCTGTCATGAATCACAAATAACCTTGGCTCTATCCTCTTAGTTCAGCTCAGTGTGCTTCATTCCTTATTACTGGCCTGACAGGGAAATGTTTACCCATCCGACAAGAGAGATGCCATTTCATAGTCACAAAAAGGAATTGCATCTGACTGGGGCAGCACACTCTGTCCCCATATCCTTGCTGGCTATAATTTTGTTGTCATTTTGTGTGCTGTGATCACATCATTGATGTGACAGTGCCGGGCATTAGGTAAAGTCCCTGAGCTGGTGCTCACTTTCAGCCTCTTTCTCTCCTTGTCATCCACATTGATTAGATTAGACCCAGGTGGCAAACATAGTTCTTTGGGACATCAAGGAAAAGGATGATACTGTTCATGACTGAGTTAAAATATTCAAAGATTATTAATATGTCTTATTATGTATTTTAATATTTACAATAATTGTTAAAAGGAGATACCTTAATACCTTATCAAGAGACCTGGCTAGCAACCATAGGCAGATTTGTTGATGCGGTGGACAGCTCCCCTTACTGTAACTCACGTTTATGCTTTCATTGATGGTACACAGTACATTTTGCAGTGTTAAATCAACACTTAAAGACTTATTTTTAACACTTTCGCAGATAACATATGGTCCCACTCTACAGAGTGTAAAAAGTACTCTGATTATGGTTATATATACATCTCCATGGCGTCAAAATTAAAACTGCATTACACTTGCCAGTGTTATTTATATTTAACACCACGACTGACGTAGAGTTAACTCATATTAGTGTTAAACAAAAATACTGTGACAGTTAGTCATTTCGGGTGTTGTTTTAACACTGTTTGGTGTAAAGCTAAATATGCACATTTCCCATTATGCCTTTTCTGTTAAAGTAAATTGTAGAGTTACCACCCATGACTGTATTTGTTAGTGACAGAGATATGGTTGTTGAATTCTTTCCCATTAAAGGCATGTGGTTTTCACCAAATTAGTATCTAAGGCGAATGTTATAATAAACATTTTACTTTGACAACACATTACATATATTATAAGGTGTTACTTTGATGGCCTAACTCCTGGTTTGCAGGCCACATCAAGCCTGCAAGTCACAATATTCTGGTTTACAAAGTGATGTGTAATTCCTATTGGAATCCAGAACAGAGTTAGGATATCCAACAGTTGGAATATTTATTCCCCTGCAACCTGCATTCAGAATGACTGTCAGGGTTGGGAAACTTGATGAAAAGACCATATAAACCTTTCAAACCAGAACAACCATTTTAGTAACTGGTGCTATAAATCTAACTAACTGATTGGGTTAGTTTAGAAAATAATGATATATATATACACACACACATGTATTTCTCCCCAATTTCGTGGTATTCAACTGGTAGTTACAGTCTTGTCCCATCGCAGTCCCATACGGACTCGGGGGAGGCGAAGTTTGAGAGCCATGCGTACTCTGAAACAACCCAGCCGAACTGCACTGCTTCTTGACACAATGCCCACTTTACCCGGAAGCCAGCTGCACCAATGTGTTGGAGGAAACACCATACACCTGGTGACCATGTCAGTGTGCACTGCCCGCCACAGAAGTTGCTAGAGCACAATAGGACAAGAACATCCCTGCCGGCCAAACCTTCCCCTAACCCAGACAGCGCTGGGCCAATTGTGTGCCTACCCATGGGTCTCCCGGTCGCGGCCGACAGCGACAGAGCCTGGACTCGAACCAGGATCTCTAGTGGCACACCACTGCGCTACTCGGGAAGCCTAGAAAACAATGATGTTATTTATCTTTGTGTAGCATAAGATGAATCAATCAATGTATGTGCAAAAATACAGATATTAAAAACAATCCCAAAAATCTACATGCAGAGCATGCTGGGAAATATGATAATGATGGGTGTGGTTTTGATAGGACTGTTTTACTCTCCACAGTGTAAACATGAACTCTGGATATTAACCCCATCACTCTTGCAGAATTAATTAAACTCGTGAATCAACTCTAGAAATGTTACACTGGCCAATTTGCTGTGTAATAGGACGTTTTGGGGACATTAACTTTAGTTAAACGAGCTGTCCATAGACATACAGTAAAGTTTCTTGCAAAATATATTTTAGAAAAGAGATATGAAATGGGTTGAACTGAAGAAATTAGCAGGCTGTATTGTTCATTATATCTCCCATTATAACCATGCATTTAAATAATGCTTATGGCTAAAACATATTCAACTTTCATTCTTTCATATTGTCTTCATATTGTCTGGTCAGAGGAGGGTGTGTGCCAAGCCTGAGGTCCCTCCTTAACCTGCACAATGACCTCCTGAGGGACTGACTGGCCATGACGTGGATAATCAGCCTGCTCCCTCTGTGGTTATGGCCACTAGCTGGGCTAATAAGAACAAAGTACTGGGGCTAATAACAAACAAATGGGAATAGAGCATGGGGAGAAAACAAACTATGGTGCTGCTGCATGGATGATTCAACCATTGGTTGGTTCAAGAGAAAAAAAAGCAAGCCCAGTTTGCTTATTAAAGATCAGTGATGGAAGTGAACCATAATGCTGTAATGAGGATGGGAAGGCCTGCACCAGCTCCTGGTTGGAGGCACAGGCAAGCCCATGCTTGTACGTTTTACAGGAATAGATGACTGGAGCCTATTGCCCTGCTGTAATGACCTCTCTTGTTAGCCTCAGATGCATGGCTCTTCATTAGAATGCAAAGCCTTTCACCCCTCTGGATGCCCCACAACCATAGATGGGGGGGGGGGGGGTTTGCACCGTTCAGTTTGGCTTGTTTAAGGTTCAAACACAGACTTCATGCAACTTTATTGAAACAGAATGCAACATTTATTCAAAGTGATGTTCAGTATGCTGATACTTGACACTTAATTTCAAGCCTGGCTGTTTTCCCTCGGGAAATATAATGTTGATGAGTCAAGAAAACGCAGGAACTTTTTATACATCAAAAGTATTCCGTATATTTTACTCCGGTTCAAACCTGACTGATTTCTGTCGACAGGCTATGCTGGCTATTTCAGTTATTAGCAGCTTATCCTCACACATTCACTAGTCAATTGTCTTGACCTGTAAGAATGGTATTTAACCATGCAGCTACACAGCACTTCTTCTGATTGTTCGCATTGTGTTTTCACACCTTTCTTGATAAATGCATTTTCTGAACTTGCTAGAACTTGCAAGGGTCTACCAGAAGTGTATGGTAAGGGCATACAATAATGTAATCAGCTGTGCTGATCCCTCTGAGTCAACACACATCTGTGAACACTGCACATGGTTTACTGAGTTGAGTTCTCTATTTCAAGCTGTTGGGGGTTGGGGAGGAGGACAATGGCAGCCAAACAGCGGGCTCTGAAGTTAGAACAACGATATGTTGTCCTATCATGACCTCTTCCAATGAGCTTTGCAAAGCCCACATGTTGAGGAACATGCTATTTTTCGGAGAAAAAAAAGTAATATCAACGACAGCTACATTGTGTTGATATGGAGCATAAACACACAATGCAATTTATGCACTTCAAGAAAACATTGGAACACTATTATTTCGCTACACCCGCAATAACATCTGCTAAATACGTGTATGTGATAAATAATAATTGATTTGATTTTTGCGAAATGTTAATAGAATTTGGGGCTGGCCTTGTGATATTTATCAAAACAAAATGTCCATGTATGCATATGTGGATTAGTCTCACGTATTTCAATCGATAAGTAGACTTAAGTAAAATGTGGAGTTTTGCCAACCTTGTAAAGCAACACACAGCATCGACTTGGCTCATTCTGGACTACAACATTTCATGTTGGATTTTGTCCAATGACCCTGTCACACTGCCACACATCAATGAAGCTCTAATACTGAAAAATAGTCAAGATGACAAGATGAGATCGACCTTTTTCTGCAGAATAGTTCCCTCTATAGTTAGTCTATATACTTGAGAGGAATATCAGGTTTTTTTCCCCCCTGTGCATAATTAATTAGTTCTATAACTGCTAATCAAACAATACAACTCAAAAGAGTCCACTCGTTTAATAATTACAGTGATATCTTATCCTATCATTAAACAAAATCGCACGAATTCTTAAGATTGAAACACATTTGTTAGAATTCTGAAATATAAATTGGGTGAAATAACTTCCTTTGTCTCAAGTCCATCGAATTTTAAAATTATTTTCAGAATGTTATTTGATTGGTGATTTTGTTTTTTCATTCTTGCTGATTTTGATTATGTTGTTTTATTTGTCAGGGCACTCGCGTGGAGTGCCCTGATTCAAAACTTTAGACCAGGGTAATAAAATATTTACCTGCCTTGGGACTCATAAACACATCTTCAGATGAACGGCATGATTTCACGCTATATCACAAACATTTTAAAGCATGAAGTGCACTGCCTGTCATTGCCTGTCATTTTTACTGTGTTAATAATATATTTTTGTTTCCCCGGTAAACATACTTTACCACTCTTACCACATTAATAGGTAAATAACGCACGTTTTCCTTAATAATGTCAAAATCTACAGGGGGAAAACATAATTGTATGTTTCCGGCACGACTATTTGTATTGATATTGGTTTCCACAACCAACATGAGCATGTGGAAATGCACCACAAAGATATGAAATAGTTAACATATAGATGTGATACACATCACATAAAGTTCTAATTTGATCAAATTAGGACATGATGCTGATTGATTGTCTCTACACGCAAATGGGGTTTATGCACAAAAGCCATGATGATTATCCCAATTAAGAGCTGTCTTATTAAATTACTGTCTTGAGCTAACCAATAGCAATAGTTGTTTCATTAGCATGGAAGCGTATTGAAAAACAAATCCTTCCTGATTGCAGGATGGTGTCAATTGGCTTATTTGCTCTCTTACTCAAAGTGCCTCAAACCACAGGAAGGCGTTTTTTCGTTTGCTAGATTAGAGTTATTAGGCGTGGACAAAAGCTTACATATAGTTTGCCTTAATAGCGGTTTGTCATTGAGAGCTATGCAGCTCGAGAATTGCATCTTTCCAGTTAGTGTACTATCCAAGAAATGTCTGAATGTGGGCAGTGGCTCCCCGTGCTCCGATGGATCTGAGCTCGCAGGACCATACTATTATATCTGCTAGTGACAACCTGGAGAGAAGTTCACCTCTGAAAAAAAATTCCATGGGGATGACGAATCAGTCAGAGGCAGACAATTTTTCCGACTCCAAGGACGCATCAGGGGACGTCCAGAGAGGCAAACTCTCTCCTGATCTCCACGGAGTCTCTGAAATTCGTCATAATTTCGATGGATCTTCAGGAGAAAGGTATATCCTTTCTCAATCTAACCAACCACAGTCAGTCGCAGCAACTCCGAGTGCTATGTTCCCCTATCCGAGTCAACATGGACCAGCGCACCCGGCTTTTTCTATTGGGAGTCCGAGTCGTTATATGGCCCACCATCCAGTCATCACTAATGGAGCGTACAACAGTCTTCTGACCAACAGCTCCCCGCAAGGCTACCCAACCGCGGGTTACCCATACGCGCAACAGTATGGACACGCTTATCAAGGAGCGGCATTCTACCAGTTTTCCTCCGCGCAAGCTGGGCTGGTGCCTGGGAAAGCGCAGGTATATCTGTGCAACAGGGCCCTGTGGCTGAAGTTTCACAGACATCAAACAGAGATGATAATCACTAAACAAGGACGGTAGGTATCCCTCTCCAGTTACATCCTTTTCACCACAAGTCTGGAGGCAAATATTGTGATAAAATAGCCTAATACGCATATATATTTTTTTATTAATTATTTTTTTCTGGGGCGGGGTATGGAAGGTAATTGCAATTGTAATTCGTTCAAAATATTGTCTATATTCTCAATATAATTGAACATGTTTGACTGACTATATATTTTCTTAGATTGTTTCACAAATGATTTCAAAATGTGATAGATCAACAAAAGTGCTGGTCTGTTACGCATGACACATCGCCTGATATCACATCAGCGCACAACATTTATATGATTATTCTTTGTATTATTACAGACGGATGTTCCCCTTTTTGAGTTTCAACATTTCTGGTCTCGACCCGACGGCGCACTACAATATATTTGTGGATGTTATTCTTGCTGATCCAAATCACTGGCGATTCCAAGGTGGCAAGTGGGTACCATGTGGCAAAGCGGATACAAATGTGACAGGTACGTTCCTGTAGCCTACATCTCGGTGAAGTGTACAGTGAAGATAATGGTTGATAATGAAGATAAACGTAGGCCTTGATTCTGCAATGGCAAGCGAACACGCAACATTGAACTAATACAGCCTAAACAAATATATGATCTAATGAATATCATTGAAAATCAATATTTGTATGATATCTTCTAATAGCAGTGCATTTCAATGTATTTAATGCCTTTATGTTTCACAGGAAACAGGGTGTATATGCACCCTGACTCTCCAAACACAGGGGCGCACTGGATGCGCCAAGAAATCTCATTTGGAAAGCTGAAGTTAACGAACAATAAAGGAGGTTCAAACAACACGGGACAGGTCAGCTACGACATTTTAATTTTAGATACAGGCTATAAAAGAAAACGTTAAATAGTATGACCAGAAACGTTCAAAGACCCTCAACTATTGAGTAAGGAGAGTTTGTGCTCACACCTTGCAGTTACATAATAGGTCGCTTATTATGTTTCCCCTCAATAATTTATCATAATCTAAAGTCTAAATAAACATTTTTATAAAAGGTGTTATTTTTCTTCAAAACTAAAGGTATTTTATGGAATATCTTCCTTGTACCCCCAGATGGTGGTTCTACAATCCCTTCACAAGTACCAACCCAGGCTCCATGTAGTGGAAGTCAACGAAGATGGAACCGAGGACTCCAGCCAACCTGGAAGAGTACAAACGTTCACTTTCCCAGAAACACAGTTTATCGCAGTCACAGCATACCAGAATACAGACGTAAGAAAATCATTTTGAAAAATGTTATTGACGATAATTCCATTCGTTAAGTATTATAGTATTGTTGCCTATATCCAAAAGCGCATTTCTTTCGGTATATTAGGATTTGGAACGGTAGAAAACAACAAGCACCTGTTATTCGTTCAAATCTGCCTATTTTTTATGTGCAGATTACGCAGCTAAAAATCGACCACAATCCATTTGCTAAAGGATTTCGGGACAACTATGACACGTAAGACTATTTGTCAATTACTATTTGTGATTTTATTGTTTGTGTTGATTCCCGTTTGTTTTGCTTGGTTCTGCCTCTCTCCGATTAGAAATTAAATTAAATGATACAGGTAAATTAATTAGAGAACCCATTTGAGGCAATTCAAATAATATAGATCATTTTAATGTAAATTAAGTGTGGCCTCATCATGCCTCATTATTTTTTGCTCATGCTACATTTTAATCTAAAGAAAATTCCATTGCAGGAAAACTTTTAACCAACATTTCTAATACAGCAAGTTTTTCGTTATATTGTGAGATTGTTAGGCTTTTCGTTAGGCTATTGCAAATGAACAAAATAGGCTATTCATGAGAAGCCATATATACAGCCGTATCATATATGATATAGGCCTATCAAATTCTTGGGACGTGCGTTCATTGGGTGCGAGGATCGGTATATAGTCTATGTTGTGTCCACGTTGGCTCTTCAATATCAATATCAATAATCTTAAAATGTGATCAGCATCGATAACGAATTAGCCTACCAAGGTTCAAGTTTCCGTTTAATTTGAATGGGGACACATTAATAAGCATATGCCTAATTATAATTTGCAGTAGGCCTCAGTCCACTATAATAACCACATTATGGTGACTTTTTATCAGGCCACTGGTTAGATGATAATAATTATTTGATGATGTCCCTAAAAATGTAGGTATTCCTAAGCCTAGTTCCTTCTGCATTTGTATCAAATTAGCATTTGTGAAAGTTTCTTCCATTCTTGCACATTGGCAGTGACGGATATTTCTCATGATTCATAGTTTGTTTGTATGTTTCTCCCTCATCTTTTCAGTGTCTACACAGGTTGCGACATTGACCGGTTAACGCCATCACCGGGTGACTCGCCTCGCTCTCAGATCATGCCTGGTGCGAGATATGCCATGGCTGGTTCTTTCCTACAGGACCAATTTGTCAGCAGTTATGCCAAATCTCGCTTTCACCCTGGCGTAGGGACTGGTCCTGGCACGGACCGCAGCGTCCCACTTAGTAACAGCTTGCTATCCCCGCAACAAACCGAAGAACCCACAGTTGCATCCCCGCAGCGATGGTTTGTCACCCCTGCCAATAACCGACTGGACTTTGCCGCCTCGGCATACGATGCCGCCGCGGCTGCTGATTTTGCGGGTAACGCGGCCACCCTGCTGTCATATGCAGCCGCTGGAGTAAAGGCCCTTCCCCTGCCCACTGCAGGGTGCTCAAGCAGACCTCTCGGTTACTATGCCGACCCATCCGGCTGGGGCACACGCACACCGCCCCAGTACTGCAGTAAGTCTAGTCCTGTTCTATCCTGCTGGCCCACAAATTCTGTAGGCGTCAGATCAGGCACCTCTAACTACCTGGTTGATGACGCCGACACCATCCCAACAGAAAGGTCACCCATCGGAGGGTCCGATGAGGCAAAACCAAAAGACTTATCCGAATCCAGCTGGATAGAGACGCCGTCTTCAATCAAGTCGATTGATTCAAGTGATTCTGGTATTTTTGAGCAAGCCAAACGGAGAAGAATTTCACCGTCTGCCACACCGGTTTCGGAAACTCAGTTGAAATCTGAGATGTTGGCGCCAAGAGAGTGTGAGAAAAATTGCGCCAAGGACATTGGTTACTATAGTTTCTATCCACACAGTTAAACATCCATACATCTGGA
Organism: Oncorhynchus masou masou; assembly: GCF_036934945.1. Classification (NCBI taxonomy): domain Eukaryota; kingdom Metazoa; phylum Chordata; class Actinopteri; order Salmoniformes; family Salmonidae; genus Oncorhynchus; species Oncorhynchus masou. The sequence continues at coordinate 39,612,643 of NC_088240.1, read as the reverse complement.
AAAAAACGCGTGACCTATGTGTTATTTTTAGATCCATCTATCTGTAGCCCATATCCAACTGATAATATCCAACGGACAGGCCTATCAGTTGCAATGCACACCCTGTCTTGGGCCAACATTGACGAACGATTTAAAGATGTTGCGTCGTAGTGCATAGGCAGACTAGGCAAATTTAGGCGAGATTCTTCCATTTAACAGTATTTGCTATCTGATAGGCCTTAATACAATAGGCTATTTATTTAATTTGAAGATTTTTCACCAACAGCAATTGTCTATTGTAATTATGAAAATAATGTACATAATATTTAACCCTTTAGTGATACTGTGAAATTAATGTAAACTATTGAATTCATTTGTAATATTTCTAAGTGTAGACATACTCGTTGGTTGTGTTTTAAAACGCATATCGTAGGCCTATACTATAAACAAGTGATCTCATACAATGTGTTAGATAACAAAAAAAATAACTATTGCGAGTCTATGATGGCTATATCGTTGTGTAGCATACTTTTATTGGTAGGAGCGAGATCTGAGGATATGTAGCCTAATTATTTCGGAACTCATTGTAGTAGGCTACTCTTTGTCCATCATGTTCAATCACAGTGTCAGTACAAAATATCCACATGTTAGACATTTGAGGACGCAGCCATTTTATCTTACGCAAAATAAGATGGAAATTCATTATAGGTGTGGTAATAAACGTGTTAAATGTTGATATAGTGTACTTTTTACTAGGCTACATTAATAAGGGGAAAAAACAATGTTGTAATTTTTACGTCTTTTTCGGACCTTCCATTATTTTTTACAGATTGTGTACTAGTGTATGTGGAAGCTTCTGTATCTGCTGTAATGTGCTTCATTGCAATAAATTATAGAAACGTTGGACCAAGATGCTTTCATCCTTCTAAATCCAGAGTAGCCTATGCATGGACCAAACGTGACGTACCCAAAACATTTCCAACATAAATTACCAATTTTTCATAGAATGAATTCTTGGATTTTTGTGGCTAATTACAAGTTAATATAGGTAGGCCTGGAAGTCACGGGCTTTAAACAGCAGGGATCATAAAACCAAGTTCGCACAGAAGGGAGTCGAGATTCCGGACCACATTAGCGAAAAGGTGCGAAATTATGCGAAAATGCGAGATACGAGCGCATCTCAGTGAACTCGACGTTTTTTTATTAATTGTTTTTTCAACTCAAATGTATACACTGAGAGAGAGAGGGGGGGGGGGTACTTTTGAACAGAGGGGTCAACTCTGCCTGATCAAAAGTTAGGCAAAAGGCCCCATTCAGGGACGGGCCCAAGTGCGAATTATACTGTGACATTCAGTGGTCACATTTTTTTTCCACGGGAGTTCATATCACATCATTTTATGGGCCTAATAGTTAAGACATGTATTTTAATGGTAAACATGTATTACCTTTTAATGTGGTATGAACACAACCAGTCATGATGTTTTCATCTGATTGTCTAACAAAATCACTTCAACAAGTATGCTACCTGCATACATTTGTCTCCTCCAAAACAATCCCAGCATCCAAGCAGTACATCAGCCATTAGATGAATGGAAAGAGACATCTGTTACAAAACACCGAAACTTGTAATGACATTCAGTGATTGTCATTAGAACTACAGTCTTGTAGCCTGAATTAATGAATGCTTCTTGCTGACAAATGGATAATTTTTTTGCACAAAGAAAATGCGGGACACCTGAAAGGGGGCTGAAACAGGGGACAAAAATGTAGCTGTGTCTGTCCTGAGCTGGAAACTGTGAGGGACCAGTTGTAACAAGGCAACAACAGTAAACATGTCACCCCCATGCAGAGCCCCACCCCCCGGGCCAATTTACATATTGCATGTATTCAGTTAACTACTATAGCTCCCACCTTGGGCCAATCAGTGTAATTTTGTAAATGCCAGCTCTATGGCAAGACCCCCCACCCCAACCACTCCCCCACCCACCCAATTGATACAATGTTGCAAGTTTGCTAGAGAAAACTCAAGACAGAGAGAGAGGCAGACAGGCGGGGCAGAGAGATGAATGCAATTGAAATAACCTGAACCAACCGTCACTGGTTTAAACCATGACATAGAGCTGGGGGTGTTCGTTTAATTTGAAATAAGGTTTAATTTTAATATTTATCACTGTATCAGTGCAACATTGCCTTTTAAACAAATTGGAGAATGATTCAATTCGAGACCCCCCTAAAGTTGGACTTTTGTTGCATTTAGGGGTGCTCATGTCTAATCGGGGGGTTCTGAGCCCCCCCCCCTTCCCCGTGTTACTCAGGACCTGTAGGCCTATACAGTATCTGCACCACTGACATCTTGTGGCTAACATGATCCATTACATGTTACATTGTGTATTTTATTGTTCATTGTCTTTCAGGTAGACAATACAAACATTCACTACCAGTCAACATCGTGGAAAGTAATAGTGCATTTGCGAATGCCTTGCATAGCTAAATAGTCTTCACATATCTAAATCATCATGATGTGCAGTACCAGTCAAAAGTTTGGACACACCTACTCATTCAATGGTTTTTCTTTATTTTTACTATTTTCTACATTGTAGAATAATAGTGAAGACAACAACACTATGAAATAACACATATGGAATCACATTGTGTATTTTATTGTTCATTGTCTTTCAGGTAGACAATACAAACATTCACTACCAGTCAACATTGTGGAAAGTAATAGTGCATTTGCGAATGCCTTGCATAGCTAAATAGTCTTCACATATCTAAATCATCATGATGTGCAGTACCAGTCAAAAGTTTGGACACACCTACTCATTCAATGGTTTTTCTTTATTTTTACTATTTTCTACATTGTAGAATAATAGTGAAGACAACAACACTATGAAATAACACATATGGAATCATGTAGTAACCAAAAAAGTGTTAAACAAATCAAAATATATTTTATATTTGAGATTCTTCAAAGTAGCCACCTTTTGACCTGATGACAGCTTTGCACACTCTTGTTATTCTCTCAACCAGCTTCAACTGGAAGGCTTTTCCAACAGTCTTGAAGGAGTTCCCAGATGAGCTGAGCACTTGTTGGGTGCTTTTCCTTCACTCTGCAGTCCAACTCATCCCAAACCATCTCAATTGTGTTGAAGTCAGGTGATTGTGGAGGCCAGGTCATCTGATGCAGCACTCCATCACTCTCCTTATTGGTCAAATAGTCCTTACACAGCCTGGAGGTGTGTTGGGTCATTGTTCTGTTGAAAAACAAATTATAGTCCCACTAAGCACAAACCAGATTGGATGGTGTATCCCTGCAGAATGCTGTGGTAGCCATGCTGGTTAAGTGTGCCTTGAATTATAAATAAATCACAGACAGTGTCAGCAGCAAAGCACCCCCACACCATCACACCTCATCCTCTATGCTTCACGGTGGGAACCACACATGCGGAGATCATCCGTTCACCTACTCTGCATCTCACAAAGACACAGTGGTTGGAACCAAACATCTCAAATTTGGACTCATCAGACCAAAGGACAGATTTCCACCGGTCTAATGTCCATTGCTCGTGTTTCTTGGCCTAAGCAAGTCTCTTCTTTCTATTGGTGTCCTTTAGTAGTTGTTTCTTTGCTGCAATTCGTCCATGAAGGCCTGATTCACTCAGTCTCCTCTGAACAGTTGATGCATTTATTTTAGCTGCAATTTCTGAGGCTGGTAACTCTAATGAACTTATCCTCTGCAGCAGAGGCAACTCTGGGTCTTCCTTTCCTGTGGCGGTCCTCAAGAGAGACAGTTTCATCATAGCGCTTGATGGTTTTTGCGACGGCACTTGAAGAAACTTTCAAAGTTCTTGACATTTCCGGATTGACTGACCTTCATGTCTCAAAGTAATGATGGACTGTCATTTCTCTTTGCTTATTTAAGCTGTTCTTGCCATAAAATAGACTTGGCCTTTTAGCAAATAGGGCTATCTTCTTTATACCACCCCTACTTGTCACAACACATTGATTGGCTGAAACGCATGAAGAAGTAAAGAAATTCCACAAATGAACTTTTAACAAGGCACACCTGTTCATTGAAATGCATTCCAGGTGACTACCTCATGAAGCTGGTTGAGAGAATGCCAAGAGTGTGCAAAGCTGTCATCAAGCTAAAGGGTGGCTACTTTGAAGAATCGCAAATATAAAATATATTTTCATTTGTTTAACACTTCTTTGGTTACTACATGATTCCATACGTGTTATTTCACAGTTTTGATGTCTTCACTATTATTCTACAATGTAGAAAATAGTAAAAATAAAGAAAAACCCTGGAATGAGTAGGTGTGTCCAAACTTTTGACTGGTACTGCACGTCATGATGATTTAGGTATATGAAGACTATTTAGCTATGCAAGGCATTCGCAAATGCAGTATTACTTTCCACAATCATTATTGACCAATATTCTGGTCTAAATGCAAATACTACTACAATATCTGTGTATCTCATTGATGCCGTTCCATTTGTATACACCAGAGGGCATCAAATACTTTCCCAAAACTATGCTTTATGCGAATGAACAATAGTTCAGATGAATCCGTCAAAACAGCATCAATTCTGCCAGTTGACTGAACGATTCTATGACTTGATATATTTTATATGATGCCTAGCAGCAGGTATTGTGCCCAGAGGAAAGGAGGGATGATGTTTAAGGTGGATGGTGAGAACTTTCTGAGGACATGGGACTGGTACCGGGCGTAAGAGATGTGTTGTTTAGAGTGTGACTGGAGCACAGCTGAAACCTAATGGAGGGCAACGTGGGCTCCCCCTTTGATGCTGAGAGTCAAAGGAGAGCTGCTGCCATGCTTTCGAACCAAGGCCAAGTCATACTCTGAATTTGGATGACGGGAGCACGGCCTAGTAATGGTCAGGTGTGACCAGTCTGAGTAGTGTGATGTCCTATCTTGGTAACCTCCAAGGCCTGTCCATGAGATCCTAATCCATTTAGATCCACTCCTAATCTGAGACAGTTTATGAGGATGGGCCCTGATCTCTGTGGTGAGTGAGCGAGCGAGTGCACAGGGGGAGCTGCTGGTTGTGAGATGGAGAAATGTTCAGAGTTGGACTGTAATATGGTCTGTCAGGGCTTGGAGAAGCAACAGTTGTTGTGGGAATAGGGCATGCTGCTGTCTAGAGGAGGGGACTAGGGAAAGTGAGACATTATCATGACCTATGACCTGAGCATTGCAATTGACCAGCCAAGAGTGGGCAGAATATGTTAAGTGGAGATGGACTTTTTTCTCAGCCACATATTTACTGCCATGCATTCACATCTATCCTTAATACACTACCCATTACACATTTGAATAAATGAAACGAATGCACTTAAAATAAACTTGACTTTTGAAAGACATGGACATTTAAAATGACATTATATGCTCTGGTTTCTAGCCTAGTACTGTAGTTTGAGTCAGAGTTGTGTAAATTTGTCTCCTGTTTTGAATCTGTCTTGTTCATTAGAATTGTCATTTTGTAATTACAAACACTTCAATGAGATACGGTAGTTTACCAGCATCATCCGTTCAAAAGGTAGCCTACCAACATCATGGGCAAAAGAGAAGGGCCCCGATAATCTATTCTGCCGCGTCACGACAAAGCAAAAAGGATGCTCATGGTTTGTTAGCATGGATATAATATAAACTGCGCCCCTGTGAGGAATAATTATCTGGCAGGGCTTCACGACTGCTAAACATGTGACCATAGCGTGTCAATTCGTGGTTTTTCTGCACCGCACTTTTCAGACCTGACAGAAATAGTGAAAAGAACAGTTGACTACCACCATTCCATACACACGGATCCATTATTGTTCACGCAACAGAACATGGACATCAAGGACCAAGGAGCTCAAATGGAACCGCTGCTGCCAACGGTAAGGAGCCACTCACCCCCCCATTGTACTGCTCTCAGCGGACGTTATTTTCTTTGTGGCGCACATTGACTACATCCCGCGTGCATCGTTATGATCCAGATATTTTGGCCGTGAAAGTGATTTAGATGATGACAAGTAGCATGTGGAATGTACTACAGTGTCACAGGCGATATCACCAGCGATATTGACACAATTAGATAAACAGGAAAGATGTTATATAAACATCTGCTACCGTGGTTATATCAACCACCTGCAGTAGCATAAAATGTGCCATATTCTTTTCACACACCAAGCGTTCTAACCTATGCATACATGTGAAATGCAATTCTGGTCAAGGAAATATTTTGGACAGCTTTGATTTGATGTTATGAAGACATTCTATTATAGGCTTCCATCTTTTTTCATTATAAAATCAGTGCATTTAGATATAGTTCTCTTTTCCGTCAATAGTCTATAGACTCGTGTCATGTAGAATATAATAGAACAGAATTCTTCGTTTTCTTCTAGGAGGAAATTCCTTGCACAAGGATTTGGTGAGTCAAACAGCACAAATTATACCACTGGGTTATAAAACATGAATATAAACATATTGCTCATAAATAAATGACTGAATCTGTATAAAAAAGCAGTCTTTCTGTGACTGAAGAGTGTAGCTCACCATTGCAGGCCTATACACATTTCATTCATTTCCTAATTATAGTTAGTAAGTGCTTCTTCTCTGGCAGATGACATTTGATTTTAATTTGGTATAACCAGTGGTGACCCCATGCACCAAAGGTCATGTAGTACTTTATATGAACCCGGGGAAATAGATTGTACAGTATGTTTACACGAACATCCACCGATTCACAGACACAGTAGTGCAACCTATGAACTCATAAGCCTGATTGATCTATGAGGTTGCATAATCATATCCTAGGGGATAGTCTCAGGGTGCCTGCCAAGTGCCCTGCTAACGATCAGAGAGCCTTGAGTTAAGTGATCAGACAAGTTGCATACATCCCAAATGGCAGTCTATTCTCTTCACAGTGCACTAATTTTGACCAGGGATCACAGGACCATGGGTGTCTGTAACCAGGCAGAAAATTGTATTCAATAATTGCTTGTGGGCAAAGTTACAACTTGTGTATAGTTATAACTTGTAGCATAGTTTATTGCTTATATCTTGCACTGCATAGAACTGGGACAGTATTTGGTTTGGCTGCATTGGGGGGTGATGGGCTTCCTAAGGGAATATCCAGCAACTGTACGGGCATCTGATGTCAGCCTCAGTTTAGCATGTCTGTGAGTGCTTGTGGAATTGCTTAGCATCCGACCACAAGGTGCTACAGAGGGCAGTGCATATGGCCCAGGACAGGCCCGAGCTCCCTGCCCTGCCATTCAGGACCTCTATACCAGGCTGTATCAGAGGACGGACCTAAAAAATTGTCAAAGACTCCAGCCACCCTTTTCATAGACTGTTCGCCGCTCTGCTACCGCACGGCAAACGGTACCGATGCACCAAGTCCGAAACCAACAATAGACTGCTAAGTAGTTAGTTAATTAGTTAACCAAATAGCTACCCAGACTATCTGCATGGACCCTTTTTTGTACAAACTTTTTTTGAATCATCGCATACACTGCTGCTTCTGTATAGTATCTGTCCTGTTGACTAGTCACTTTATTCCAAGTTATATCTACATATCTACCTCAATTACCTCATATCCCCACACATCCACTCGGTACTGGTATATAGCCAAGTTATCGCTACGCATTGTGTATTTATTATTACTTTTATTATTACGTGTTTTACTTCGATATTGTTGCTATATTTTCTTTCTCTCTGCATTGTTGGGAAGGGCCCATAAGAAAGCATTTCGCTGGTAGTCTCCACCTGTTGTTTACAAAGCATGTGACAAGTAATGTTTGACTTGATTTGGAAGGAAGGATGCAATGAACATTTTGCAAACTAGTCCAGATTAAATTAACAACAAAACATGTTTATGCACTACCGGCATCTGTGCTGCTATAATCACTTCCGAAGAGATTTGTTTTCATTATCCATTTGCTGTTGACAGTAAAGCAGCTTTTTATATAACCCCCAAAATACAATCCTCTGTCTGCATTGACTGGTGTGGTGACTGACAGGTGGATGAGCCTGTTCTGATCCTGTGCTTACCACTATCTTGTACCTATGTTATACCCAATTAATTAGAATGGTTGTGAATCAGAAAGCTATCTGGGTTGTCGAGAGCCATGTGCAATGATGAGTTATCTCTTCTGCCTACAGCACTATTTTCCTGACTAATCTCTGTGCCCAAAAATGTGATTTGACGAGCTAATTTTCAATCACCTCACACACTTATCACACACTTCAATCATCAGTCATTTGATTTAGATTAGATTATGTATACTTGATTGTCTGTTGTTCACATACATTTACTTTGCGTTCAGAAAAATCCACAACAAAAAGAGAGACATAAAACAGTTATAAGGAACATACAAACAATTTATGGAAACGACAGCTTCAAGGTCCAAATATTTCAAAATCAAATCATTTCTGGGTTACAATTAAATACCGTACTTTAATAGTTTTTCATTAAAATGGTATTAAAATATTTCTCAAAAACTAGGACTGCCTGGTCTGAGTGGGGAGGGATATGTAATCTGAAAGTAGCTGTTATTGGCAGAAAGATTTTGAACTATCTTTGTTATTGTTCTATATATTAACTTACAGTATACCGCCTGGTGATGTCACCAGGCAAGCCACAACTCAACCCATACAAAACCTGGGCTGTGTTCAGTATGTTTTTACATTCTGGAACATTACATTGAATGGAAACGGTGCTGTACTGAACGACCAGTTGAAAAACAGCGAGGGGTTGGGGGTTGGGGAACACTGTCAGCATGGCCATTTCCCTTTAAATACGTCACTCATTGCTTCAAGCCACACCTTCGCCATACCCAACAATCAGCCAACGTACCTCAAAGTCTATTAAATAGACTTTCCACTTTAAGAATGTACAAGAACGTTTTGGGGAAACTTGTTTTTCAGTACAAACCGTACCGCAAAGTAGCGAGCGTTCAAGTGAACTGAACGCACCTCTGCTAATCAGAAAGTCCTGTGTAGATTGTATTTTCAACCAACCAGCAGCGAACACTGATCAAATTCCTTCACACTTTTACAGTGTTAGTTTCATCAGCTGTTCATCGGCTCTACAATATGATACAAAACACAGGAAAGACAGCATTTTGACTGCACTGGGCCTGCGTCTTCATCGGTTACCTGTAATGAGAGCATCCTCCTTTTCTACATAACATGTTAGTGGAGTGTAAAGAAATATGCACACATGGCTTCGCTGCATTCATTACATTCATATATATAAGACTCATATTCAGAGGCATCATCATCATATATATTGGATATTCTTTATTTATGTTCTAGTCCGGTAGTTGCTCAAAGCTATCTATATGCCGGGCTCCTCCATAGCAAATATTTGGCCTAAAGTAATTCACAACCCTGCTGAGAAGACCCGAAGGCTCAAACGGATTTGATTGATGAACCACAGGTGAAGCATTTGTGGAGATCTTTGCCTCCAAAAGCCTCTTTGAATACTAGGCCGCATCCCACATGACACCCTATTAGGCATGGGCGATATACTGTTCATACCGGGGTATTTTGAAATACAGACGGTATGATTTTCAGTACCGCGGGGGCTGCGGGGGTATCGTGCTACACCACTACCTATAACCACAAATGAAGTATAACTATAAGAAATCTAAGATGTGTCAAGTAAATTATATCCAGCTCAGGGCTCCAGCTATGCATTTGGTTGGCTAACTTGCTAGCTAAGTGGTTACATGTCAAAGATCAAGCTTCTTGGTTACAGCAGAGATATTCAACCCCCTCCTGGATCAAGATCCCTGTTTCCTAAATGTTTGTTTAATTCGTTTTATAGTGCCCCTTGTGTGCACCCTGGTATGGTACAGAAACGGTGTGATGGTATAAAATCTGGATACCATCCAACGCTACATCCTATTACTTTATAGTGCACTACTTTTGACCAGGGCTCTGCAAAATGGATTAGGGAATAGGGTGCCATTTGGGCCGCAGGCGCAAGACTTCTGGAAGGCAGGACAGCTTCTGTCTTGCACAGGTTACTCAGTTGCTTTTGAAGTTGTTAGGTTTCATACCATGTTTTTGCTTGCCTAAAAAATGCTGATAATGACAATATTGTCTTTTCAGGTGTCAACTCCTGGACGCAGAAGTGTGGTAAGTTAACCCTCTGATTTATTTTTAAAGTGCTTGAAAATGTTCACTGGTCTCTCTGTCGAAGCACATCCCAGTGTGACTACAATAGATTCATAGAATCAATCCTTAACAATTGAATTCCTTCATTGTCAGTGTCAGTGTTGTCCTTGTTCAATCCTGGCCGTTATACACAGACAAATATTGTTCTGGTACTGGGAGTCAATGCAGCATTTACAATAATGAAGTTTGGCCCCTACACTGCACAGAAGGGTTTTAGTTGGCTACATTGGTGAGATGGCTTTCCATCTTTTGTATTGCCCCTTGGCTTACCTGAGCTCCAATCAGCACAGAGAGAGAGAGAGAGAGAAAGAGAGAGGGGAGAGAGATCAAGGTCAGGCCAGAGTGGCTGAGCTGACAGGTCATGCTGCAGATACTGGGAACTCTCCAAGCAGCCCCAGGGGAGGCGCAAGGCGATGCTCTGTGCTCTGCGGTTCGGTATGGAGCAGTGCAGCGATGGCAAGCTGCTGCTACAGGGGCTATACACTGAAAGCCATACAAAAGAGGGAAACACAGTGGCTTAGCACCAGCTAGCTCCCTCTTAGATAAGAGGCTGGACACCAGTGATGTCACTGCTGTAATCTCATGCCGGATTGGTGGATAAATGGCTGAATCAACAGAGGCAGCGAGTGGTGCGTTTGTAAGTCGGTTCCTGGCATGTTGAGAGGGTAGATTGCTTAGCCGCGTGTGTGCCTGTCCCGGCAGCAGAGGCACGCTGGTGCTACGGAGCTCAGCTCGGCTCAGCCTCCTCTCTTCGGCACAGCAGCACTCTTAACTACAAGAGGAAAGGGAAAGGTCATGCATTCTGCTGGAGGCTTGGATCCTAACAGTCGCTTTTATTCTTTAAAGGTATGCCTGTGCTCTGTTTACTCTGTAAAGGTATGCTCTGTTCTCTGCTCTGTGTTTGGGAGTTTCTCCGGGTGTTCTTAAGGTTATCTAAGGTTAAAGGATGTGTGTTTGATGCTGGTGTTTGTTGGTGCTGCTGATGGCCTTTCTGGAAATATCTGTGCACCTCAATGTCAAACAGCTTGACTTCATCATGCATGCAGTATCCTGTTCTTTAATGACCTGTCAAAGGGCAAATTTAACACAAGGACGCACTATTTGAATGGCTTTAGTTTAATGGCAGAGTTAACGTTGTATGTAAGCGTACAATGTTAACTCTGAGAGATAGGAGGAGATAGGAGAGCGATACAGTAGAGGACAGGTGGCAGAGAAGAGAGAGGAGAGAAGAGAGAAAGGAATGAGGAGAGAGCAGAGAGGAGAAAGGAGAGAAGAGAGAGGAATAAGGAGAGAGGAGAGATGAGAGTGGAGAGAGGAGAGAGAAGAGAGAGGAGAGAGGGGAACAGACAGAGTAGAGAGCCTATCCTGCTGTGTCAGCCATTGATTCCTGGGATGCAGGAAAGGAGATAAGTGCACTCATGTTTACTCTGCACCAGCAAAGGCAATTTTGTATTACAAAGCCTATTGGGTCTCTGTCCCTTGGATGTCTTTCTTGAGTCTTCGAGATGTGCCAACTTTGTTGGGGAAAAGTGATTAGAAGTTGAACAAGACTGTATTCGCTGTACTATGTAAGTTGTGTTCTATGCCAAGCTGAGCTCATCTGAGCACAGTGTTGTTGTCATTATTATGACGCTGCTGGCCTGGTGCTGATGCTGCCAGAGTGACCATTGCCATATGCAGGGATCAGACCCCTCGTCCAATGAAATCACTTTAGCTGCCCCCAGCAATCCTCCAGTCCTCTGCTCTTAAAAGATGGCTTTGCTTTGAGCGCACGCCACTCAAACAGTGTGAGTTAGGCCAACACTATTCATCATCATCATCACACTCCCTATTTTCACCACTGTTGTTCAGGACATGTATTGTAGCCTTTGGTCGTCTTTTCTCTCTCGTTCCTCATTCCTACAGTATGTCATGCTTCTATGCACTTATGTCATTCTCATTAGGAGTTTTGGATATAGCCCATCAGGTTAGTCCGAAACCCCCCACATTGAGAGGTGTTCTAGAGTGTGAAAGTAGGTCACAAGCCATTGCTTCTGGAGAACAGTTAGATGAACCCTAAAACAGTTGTACGGTACTTTAACTCTCTACATGCACCACAACATATGCATTGGCCTACTGACAGCAAAGAAGGCTATACACGACAAAACATAAACACACTTCGGGAAGCAGTAACAGAATACAGTAACGGCTCATTTTAATGTAGGCTAATGTAATGTATCGCGAAACAAAATGTGCAGTGTTGTACTTTAATCCTGTAGCACTGCACAGACTTTGATCCCTCCTGTGTATTAGCATTCAGATTATCACCCTGGGCCTTGGCCATGGTGTCTGACCCGTGTGCCACTGCAGCTGTGGATGGACAGCAGTGTCCTTCAGCATCCAAATAGGCCCTGGTGTCCTAGCTCTGGTCCAGGGCGTTGACGTGCGGCTTGCTGACGCTGAGCCGCCTTCTTCTACAAGAAGGTTCAGCATCAGTAAGCTGTGCGTAGACGTCCTGGATCAGAGCTTCTGATGTCCGAAACAGGTTTCAGTTAAACATGTGGCAAGACAAACCATAAAGTAAAAGAAATACTGGGCCCTGGTCTAAAGTACTTGGTTTGTGCTTTTTTTTTTTGTCATTACACTGTCCCTCCAGCCATTCACACACGTGACATCATCCCACAAGTGTATGTTTTGTGTGAGAGGGCAGAGTGCTGACTGAAGAATCAGAGAAGTACAGTACTGCTGTATTCTAAGCTAAATTTAGCTTTTTGATGCCAGCAAGGTTTTCCCCCACTCGTTTGGCTTATACTTTAGACAAATATCGACTTATTTTTGTCACTAAAAGAGTAGGTTTCATCTGAGTTTCCGACCGTCTTAGTGAACAGCATCAAAATAAAGCTGATTTCATCATTCTTAGTGTACATGTTCTGTACAAGATGCTAATTCTTGGCAATGTTTCTAAATATTTGTACTGCGTACATGGTGCTTTAGGTCAAACTCTTCTATTTAGAAATGTTAAGCAATTTCTATGAATGTATTTCAAGTGTATTTAATATAACCTGTTAAATTGGCTTCAGTTTATTGAGTGCCGTTTTTTTCAGTCACTGGGTCCAATGTTCACAAGTATGTGGTACATTTTCACAACTCTTAATACAAAAACTCAAAACAGAAAGTCGAAATGGCTGGTTTCAAAACTCTAAGCACATGTTCAGTTGACTAAGTACAACACACAAAATCATAGTCACTTTATCATCTAGAAAATACATGTTTCACATTGCAATATATGTTCCTATAAAGTAATTGCCTTTCACCACGCAATGCTCTCATTACTTTTGCTATGATTCTCTTCTCTTTTGTTAAAATACATCTTACTATTAGTTCATCCGATTGCACTTAATTGATGATGACTTAAACATTTGGTAAACCTATCTGCTTTACTAAAATTGCATTGGACAATAAAGTACTATAATACTGTAATGTATGCCATTTACGTAGCAGACACCTGTATCCAAAGTGACAACAGTCCACACATTTTGGTATGTGACCCCAGTGGGAATTAAACCCACAAATCTGGTGTTGCTCGTGCCATGCTCTTGTGAACTGGGCCACGTACAGTACCACTACACATAAGCATAAGACAATACTATAACATACAATACAAGATTACATTACCGGTGGATGATGTATGATTGTCATCCTCATGAGCATACGACCCGCAATTTACAGTACTGTAGCATACTACATTCAAAGCTCAATTTTGAAACATGTATCTTAGCTTTTTTTTGCTATTGGATTAACTCGATGTTAAAATAACTAAATTGAGAAGATATCATTATGTTGTGTTTTGGCGATTAAACCAATGGACTCATTATATTTCACAGTATACTCATATTTTGGATCAATGGTTGTGTGGTGAAGGATGTCCACAAACACAATGAATACACAATGAACGGTTTTGAATATACGACTGGCTGCATTACACGTGTTACCAAGCGAGCGTTGCGTATTGATTACCCATTTATTTGTCTCTGCTTGCAAATCTTCCTCCTGAAAGGTAGGCTTTATTCTGTAGTCCTATGCAAAATGTAGCAAGTGTTGCTGTCATCATTCTTGCTTCTTACAGTTCAGTAGCCATACCTGCGAGATCAGGTGTACGTGTCAATTAAATAGCGTATGCTATAGCCTATGCAAGGGCGAAGAAGCACAGGGAAGTTATCTTTCCAAGGAAATCTAAGTACTCTGCTCTCTTCAAACTACATCTAGCATATTGGCTGATGTAGCCCAGTAATACAATATAAGGCCGATGTGAGAATCTCTGGTAATTTAACTTATTTCTTAAGTTATTTATGTGCTTTTGATATTGCCTATAGGGCGCAAAATTGCTAGGACCTTGGCTGGCAAGTGAGCTGCGTCACATATGCCTAAAATAACATTGTGGGATTGCGGTTGGGTTTGGGACCAGTTTTTGTGGTAACAGGTGAGTCAGACAGAAAGCCAGCGGGTGCGGGCGGGAGTGGGATGAAGAAATCGGTCCACGCAGACCTCTGCTGTGCACCATGACAGTGAAGCCTGTAATGTTAGAGCTGTTTATTACTATGTCAGTGTGAAAAGTAGGGAATTAGCTAGGGAAACTGACAGATCAATAACGTTAAATTGCCATACTGACTAATAAAACTCACATTAAATTGTTTGACTGACGGTTTCATCATTTGATCCAGGTCTTGTGAGATTGAGGTAAAAATAATAGCTAACGCTAGCCAGCTTTGGCCAGCTCTTCCTCTAACGGTACATCAAAGGTAGCCAAATGTATTTACTTCTGAAAAAAGGCTGTTCGTTAGCGATATGAGGTGGCTATTATTACTATCTGACAGATAACTAGAGGCTAGAGCTGACCTGGCAGGTGTTACTTCAGCTACTAGCTAGCATAGCTAATTTATTCATTCACCTCAGTCGAGAGGGGCTAAGACATTAGCTAACATTACAGTACATGTCAGTTACAATACTAGCTCAGCACTGCGAATAAACACTAGTTTAGTTTAAACAGCAGTTACCTTGCCAGCTACATCAGCCAGTTTTTGCTCTGCTTGCTTTTACAACTCGGTATAAGAGTGCAACACATGCGCATTGAACTATGCTTAACTCTCCCGTGCTGGTCCATCCAGTCTTCCAGAAGCTTAGTCTTCACACAGCCTGTTAGCCCGCTCTGTGGTGTCCGAGCGGACCTAAATCCAGCCGGCTGATCACTCCAAACAGCCTACACGATCGCTCGCATGGTCCCAAAGCACACCGTTGCCACTTTTTGTATCACATTGCAATGATAAAACCTGGGGGTACAAAAATGCAATTTCAGAATGTAGGTGGTGGGGGGACATGACCCTCCCATCCCCAGTGAAAGTTGCACCTCTGATTACAAGTGTTATCAGTTTAGAGTTTTGTACATCCTGATCAGCCAGTAGTAACTCATTGTCAGTAATGAGGTTATTACCGTTAGTTCTCCTGAACAGCCCTTGGACTTCTGTGGTTAATTAAGGAGAAGTGTGGTAGAAGTTCTATAGGAGGAGAGACTGTAGATTATTTCAAACAACAATTTTATTATAAGATTTGCAAAAATGAAGTATTCAACCATTACTAAGAATAGTTCAGAGTTGAAAGCTCAATGAACATAGTTGGATCTCTGTCTGTGCAGATTAAGATAGCCCAAGGTTGATAGCACAAGGGCTCAACCGTATAACTGCGTTTTGTTACAGTTCACACCATAATGTGCTCCTTCCTTGGGCTATATGGCTGACTTCCAGCAGATCGTAAAAGCACAGGATGTCTCACATGCTGCGGTCGCTCCCAAACAGATCTTAGCTGTACCACCAGTCGTATGACTAAATCACACAAAGACAAGTTTGTATCAGGTTAGAAAAATAACACTAGCATATAAGAAGAAACAATTCTTTAAGCAGTAAAACACGGGATAGAATGACTAATTTTGTAATTTTCTACAACATGTCCTCCCTCTCAACCTGATACAAAATTACTTTCCAAGCATTTTCATCAAACAAGCATTACCATGAGGGGAAAATACTTATGAATTACACATTATAATTCTGATAACATGGTAAAACAAAACCCCTACTATCAATTTTATACAACACAAATTTAGAATGACAGTGTTCAGTGCTTCATGTTGAGTCTATCACTTAAATTCAAGACCCTCAACTTAGCACACATCAACACGGTTAGAATGTAAATTTACAAACAGTATTGACATCTTATATTTCCAGCATTAACTTTTCTTATCACTTGTGGTATTGACAGATTGGTATCTCAATGCATTCTTAGTCTAAATTACTATACATTTTGCAGTATGTAGACCTCCACAATCAACCTGATACCCCAAATAAACAATGTTGGATAAGCCTAAATCAATTACGGCCACGGTTGACCCCCTCCCTCCCTCCCTCCCGGCACTCATCCTTCTGGCATTTCTTCACGTTCTTCTTCAGATAGTGTTTCAGTTCGTCCTTCCAATGCCACATGTTCAAAGTGGATGGCCTTTGATAATGTCTTTCACCTGTGCCGCCACTGTTCTTTACAGTCCATTATGTCTTGTCCGTTTTCCTACCAGTACACCAACAACATGAGAGAATTTTGGACGGGATCTCTCTCCATGCTCACTCCATGTGGACTCATGTCGCACTCCTGAGAGAAATGGCATGAGAGAAAAGGAAGTTGACATCTTCTACTGGATTCTGTGTACAGGTTGCTGGCTCTGACTCAGGTCCCACGGTAGAAGTGGTGCAGAACAGGCCCGTAGTGAGCATCATTTTTTCATTACTTGAGCTGGTAAAGGGGGGTTGAGGTTCACACTGTTCTTGGTCAAAATATCTCTTCCATGCATCTAGACACCATCTGTGGTTACCTTCACCAGACCAGAACAACAGTTTAGTTTAGGGCATTTCTGATTCAGGAAATCCAGACAAATGATTCACTGTGTGACAAATTATGACTACTACCAATATTCTTAATACAGATTTCTAAAACAAATGTCAAAGAGAATAACAACACACAGTTAAAACAATGTTTCCCCAAATTGGCTTATACTCCGCTATCATCTTGGTGATCTCACTGCAATTTCGCCGGCTCAGAATGTTAGAGAGCTAACCTTTAGGAAGAAATCCCAACAATCCAGCAGACCCAATCTGGTGAGATTTGCTATTGAAGCAAGGCAAAAACAAACAAACAACAACAGCAATACACTTCTTCATATAAATCTAGAGGTGTGGAAAAAACGACACATATATCACTTGAGGTGGGAAAAACTTTTTGGAGTAACTGTCAACCATAACCAAAATATATTTTGTCCTTTTATAGGCAGACATGTGAAGAAAACAAATTTGCACATTTACCAAAGGGCCCAGGGGACCGGTAATTTAAAAAAACAACACTTCCTGTTAAATCAAAAATAAATAAATTAGATTAAAAAATCAAATTAGAATTACAACTCTTGATAACTCCATTAAGGAAATAATTATATCCCATGAGGTAATGGTAAAATAGACTAGAGACAGGTGTCCCTCATTCAGGAGCAGCGTTCTCTCTCTCTTCTTCGTGTTCTGAATCACACATAGGACTATTGCTAGATTATAAATGTCTTCCTAAATATAGTGTTTACATAGCCCATTTTAATCTCACCCAATGTCGTTAGTCCTTCTAGTTAGGGTGATTAAGTCTCACCAGGAAGTCAGAACAGAGGTCAGAGGTCAGTCAGCCCTATTAAGTTTTTTCTTTCCCTGCACTTCTGAAACCATTTAAAACCATTTCAAATAGTTTTTATCATTCTGCGTATCCAATTTACAACCAAATTAAAAAGACCCCACACAATACATCAAACGCGGTATTAACACCAATAACAAATATTCATAACTGGTGGGTTGTGTGCCCATGTGTGCTGGTGCCTTACTTATTTGGGAGCTCCCTCTACGGCCGAATCAGGTATGTTTATACTTTATAAAACTGCAGAATTTCACTAACTGTTCTCCCAATTGGGAAACATTTCAAAGAGAGTGATAGGGATGGCTGTCCCCATCCTCTCCTAAAATAGAAAATAAACATTTCATTAGTTTTCACTTTGCTAAATCTTAAACCATTTTACTTTCCAATTAATCTACATCTCTGTTCCCTTTAACTCAGAAGCCCTCTCAATCACCATCACCCAGTACATTTCTTTTCCACTTTAACACTTGGTCCCCTCTACAATCTCTACTATACGCTTTCTCTTTCTGTCTAACATTACTTTACCAGGTGAATGAAATGTTTTAAATTATAGACAAAACAAAACATGATAACTTCTGTTCACAGGTAGGCCACTGTCCCCCCCCCCACTCATTAATCGTTTTTTTAGTATAAAATGTAAAAGGTACTTTTAGGTTTGGCAACCCCGATGCTGGTGCCTGACACAATTGCTTCTTTAGCTTGACAAACGCTTCCTCACACTATTAACTCCACTCTATTTTTTTGTGACCCCTCCTCCCTTTCGTCAATCCTATGAAGCTATTTTAGAATAAGACGGAATAAAGTATCTCACGAGATTGAAAAACCCCTAGGGTATTCCTGAGTCTGGGAAGTAGAGGTCGACCGACTATGATTTTTCAATGCCGATACCGATTATTGGAGGACCAGAAAAAGCCGATACCCATTAATCGGACTATTTTTATATATATTTGTAATAATGACAATTACAACAATACTGAATGAACAATGAACACATTTATTTGATCTTAATATAAACATAAATAAAATCAATTTGGTCTCAAATAAATAATGAAACATGTTCAATTTGGTTTAGTTAAATAATGCAAAAACACAGTGTTGGAGAAGAAAGTAAAAGTGCAATATGTGCCATGTAAAAAAAGCTAACGTTTAAGTTCCTTGCTCAGAACATGAGAACATATGAAAGCTGGTGGTTCCTTTTAACATGGGTATTCAATATTCCCAGTTAAGAAGTTTTAGGTTGTAGTTATTATAGAAATTATGACACGTCAACTATTTCTCTCTATACCATTTGTATTTCATATACCTTTGACTATTGGATGTTCTTATAGGCACTATTGTCACAACTTCTTCCGAAGTCGTTGCCTCTCCTTGTTCGGGCGGTGCTCGGCGGTCGACGTCACCGGTCTTCTAGCCATCTTTGATCCATTTCTCATTTTCCATTGGTTTTATCTTGTCTTCCCACACACCTGTTTTCAATCCCACTCATTACCTGTTGTGTATTTAACCCTCTGTTTCCCCTCATGTCTTTGTCAGAGATGGTTTTATTGTCAGTGTAGTTTTATGTTGTATAGGTGCGCGCCGGGTCCTCGTACCCATGTTTGTTTATGTCTGTACATTTTAGTGTTATGGAGCATGTTACGTGGTCAATTATTAAAAGACTCCATTTTCACTCCATTTTGACTCCTGTGCCTGACTTCCCTGCCACCTATACACACGACGCTGACAACTATAGTATTGCCAGGCTAATCTCGGGAGTTGATAGGTTTGAAGTCAATAGCGCTGTGCTTCAAGCATTACTTAATGCAGTAAAGTGCTGTTTGAATCAATGCTTACGGGCCTGCTGCTGACTACCACCGCTCAGTCAGACTGCTCTATCAAATATCAAATCATAGACTTAATTATATAATATAATAAACACACCGAAATACGAGCCTTAGGCCATTAACATGGTCAAACCTGGAAACTATCATTTTGAAAACAAAACGTGTATTCTTTCAGTGAAATACGGAACCGTTCCGTATTTTATCGAATGGGTGGCATCCCTAAGTCTAAATATTGCTGTTACATTGCACAACCTTCACCCAATATCGGCTCCACTTCCGTCGCCATGTAACATTATCCGGGTATTGTTACTGGTCCTATGGTCAGAGACATGGATAGTAGTCCTGTTGCTTTCGATTCTTCCCATTTCCCCACTAAATATAAGAAGACAGCTTTTTGGGTCACATGGACAGGGTGAGATTGGAATAATAGTATTAATGTCAAGAGAAGCAGGAGCTGGATTATGTTTTATACAGATTAAAAGTCATTTATTTTTATGGCATAAAATGCTTTTCTTATGAAAGACGTGCTCTCATGTCTGTGAGCCTATGTGTGTGTGTGTGTGTGTGTGTGTGTGTCTGTGTCTGTGTCTGTGTGAGAGGTGACTCAAATGTAGAGCATATGGCACAACAAACTACCGGATCCTTCAAACGTATGCAGGCCTATCCAATGTTACAGTATGTTGCTGACAGTCAATACTGATAAAACAATCAAAGTGTAGACCCGTCGAGCAAGACGGACGAAAACACAGCATCCAATAGCACTTTGTAGGGGGCAGTATCAGTGAAGTGCTGCAATTACTAGCCTTCCCACAGTTCACTCGCTCCACCTGCTAGCTGTTTGAAGAAATATATCTTCATATGTCCTCTCTCTCTCTCTCAGCTGTCTCTTCAAAGGTGCCCTTGAGGCCGGCAGACAGGCAGTATATGTATCTCTTGCGGACGTCACTGAGTTGGCTGGTGACGTGCACGTTCCTGCCTCTTCCTGCAGTACCAACCTCCCCCATTTTCTAGAAGTTCTGGTCATATGTCCTCCAAGCTGCCACATGCACACATTAGCAATTGCACTTAGTAGCGTAGTAAGTGACTGGAAGGAACTAAACAAGGCTTGTTAAAACGTAGAGCTGTGAACTACTGTGAAGGCTTGAGCAAAGCTCTGATGATTTAGTGGCCTTGTCAGGCCAGCTCTGTGTCTGGGGATACAGCAGGTCGTGATAGAGCAACAGTACAAGCAGAAGTACTTGCATTTAGATTAGAGGTCGACCGATTATGATTTTTCAGCGCCGATACCGATACCGATTCTTGGAGGGGGGCGAAAAAAAGCCGCTACCGATTAATCGGCTGATTTTTAAAATGTATTTGTAATAATTATAATTACAACAATACTGAATGAACACTTATTTTAACTTAATATAATACATCAATAAAATCAATTTAGCCTCAAATAAATAATGAAACATGTTCAATTTGGTTTAAATAATGCAAAAACAAAGTTTTGGAGAAGAAAGTAAAAGTACAATATGTTCCTAGCTCAGAACATGAGAACATATGAAAGCTGGTGGTTCCTTTTAACATGAGTCTTCAATATTCCCAGGTAAAAAGTTTTAGGTTGTAGTTATTATAGGACTATTTCCCTCTATACCATTTGTATTTCATTAACCTTTGACTATTGGATGTTCTTATAGGCACTTTAGTATTGCCAGTGTAACCGTATAGCTTCCATCCCTCTCCTCACTCCTCCCTGGGCTCGAACCAGCAACACAATGACAACAGCCACCCTCGAAGCAGCGTTACCCATGAAGAGCAAGGGAAACAACCACAGGCTCAGAGCGAGTGACGTTTGAAACGCCATTAGCGCGCTAACTATCTAGCCATTTCCCTTCGGTTACACCAGCCTCATCTCGGGAGTTGATAGGCTTGAAGTCATAAACAGCGCAATGCTTGACGCACAATGAAGAGCTGCTGGCAAAACGCACGAAAGTGCTGTTTGAATGAATGTTTACGCGCCTGCTTCTGCCTACCACCGCTCAGTCAGATACTTGTATGCTTGTCAGATTATATGCAATGCAGGACACGCTAGATAATATCTAGTAATATCATCAACCATGTGTAGTTAACTAGTGATTATGATTGATTGATTTTATAAGATAAGTTTAATGCTAGCTAGCAACTTACCTTGGCTTACTGCATTCGCGTAACAGGCAGTCTCCTTGCGGAGTGCACAAGGACTAGTTAACTGTAAGGTTGCAAGTTTGAATCCCCCGAGCTGACAAGGTGAAAATCTGTCATTCTGCACTGAACGAGGCAGTTAACCCACCGTTCCTAGGCCGTCATTGAAAATAAGAATGTGTTCTTAACTGACTTGCCTAGTTAAATAAAGATTAAATAAAGGTGTAAAAAAAATATCTATATATTATTTAGCCAAAATCGGTGCCAAAAATACCGATTTCCGATTGTTATGAAAACTTGAAACGGCCCTAATTAATCGGCCATTCCGATTAATCGGTCGACCTCTAATTTAGATGGAACACTATAGGGTTTGTGTTCCACTCAAGCAGGGGTGGGACAGCTTGAAGTTGTTGGGTTGTTGGATTTCCTGACCATCTCGGCTATTCATAGGTTCTTATGGTTTGCTAGAAGCAACATAACATTTGGACTACAACAGCCATCCTGAGACCATAACCCAAGTCATAACAATGACAAAGCATAAGTCACTTGTTTATTGCTGTTGCACCTGCTCACAACCTTGTGATTTATTTTCACTGTCATGTTTGGGAGTGGAAGTTTTGTCAATGTAAGTATGTAACAGACATTAATAATACATCACATCTGGACGATGTCTGTTCAGGATGAAGACTGCTCAGTTGGAGATTGTAATTCCGAGGGTTTCGAAGGGGAAATCTTTTGAAATTCGATTTGTGAACACCTTGTCATGTCGTGACACCCAGTACCCAAAACGACAACAACGCTCTCTCTCTCTCTCTCTCTCTCTCTCTCTCTCTCTCTCTTTCCTCCGTCTATTATTTTGGCTAGCAGAGGCATCTTGCCATGCAGGATTGTGTGTGAGGTGCCAAATGTGTTAAAAATTGTGTTTAGTAACTGCATCACAGTTAATTCACAATGGGACTGAGTGGTTATTCTCTCTGTTGGTAAGTGTTTTTAGAAGAGGCTCTCTCAGACTGGGGCTTTGCTAAACATACACAGATCCTTACTATCCAGCTGTCTTTAATGAAGTATTCTGAGGTTAACCTCCTTCTTACAAATGTCTTATATACTGTAGCCCCTCTGTTATGTTGCCCTGTTTTAACCTTCTCTTGGCCCAATACTTGGGCAGCATACGTACTCGTTTATGTTTCTTGTTACTCTGGAAGTACGTCATCGACATTTGACGGTAATGAATACACCAGTCGCGCTCATGTAATAAACTCTTGAGTGCTTTGTTGTTTACTTTCTAGTAGATATTGAGTTGGCCACATTGAAATGCCTAGGTGACCTGGCTACCATGTGCATGATGCAGCACCGAGACAACGAGCGCGGTGTGCCGTTCTGATTAACCGCATTGTGATCAGTCTGCTTCACTGCGCCTCAAAGCAACTGTGCCTAACGAGACTCCTGGGTATTATGGATGGAGTCTGTTTTAAAGAAAATATATTCTCCTGAGGAAGATAATGACTATGTAATCACTATATGGATTCAACATTGCAATTGTTCCCTTTATGGAACAAAATTGCCGTCAATCAATGCACACATTCACTACTACACCACTTTAGGTTTCAGTTGTTGATTGGCTGCTTGGCTGGTTTAGAGGCTACAGTATTTTCTCGATTATTTGAGCAGACTTGCTATTAGTTGCCATGGAAACCGCCTTATGAAGTGGTTCGTGTGTTTATTCACTGAGCTCAGTGAGGAAGCACACAGAAGAGATTGTTTGTCTCAATGGGTTTCTTCCTGGTTACGTAAAGGTTAAATAATAAAAACAAATTTTAAAAAAGGTCAACCGCTATTAAAATGCACTCTGCTGTAAATATCAACACAAGGACATGCTATCTTAATACCATGGTTTAGACTAGAGATATACCTTTGATAAGATTTTTTAAGTGATATTCAGTAGCCTAAATTCACATGCAAATTTGACAAAACGTTAGAATAATGACGCGTGGAGAATAGAAAAGTAACAAAGACAGACCATTTCTGACCATTTCAATCATCCTCTAACAACAGATACTGACAGAACTCTGTCTGTCCTTCACAGAGAAATGATGAAGAGGCTGTGGTGGACAGAGGTGGAACCCGGTCCATGCTGAAAACCAACTTTGAAAAGGAGGAACTCGAAGGTACACCAACTTTATGAAGTACAATGCCTTGAGGCCTTAATTCAGTTTTGAGGAAGGAAGACTCGAAGGCCACCTACATGGCATCCAGAGAATAGGTTGTTTTCTAGACTGAGGCATCTCCTGCTGAGACAGAGGCTGTCCTAATATGGACTCCGTACCCATGAGACTACAGAGGGTGGCAACGAAAGAGCTGCTTGAGCACACAAAAGCACAGAGCTCCAGTAACAGTATCAAGAGTCTGCAGATCCATTTATGCGGAGCTTTCAAGGACGTTACTTACAATTTATTTCATCTTCATTTCCAGCCATGCATTCATCATAGCACTGAAGGCAGTGATTAGTCCTGATACCATAGTGTTCGTGGCTGGGATAACTGGGATTGGTTTGAACAGCAGAGGCTGCTAGCTGCCTGACTGTAGCCCCAGGCCTGAAGGAGCACTCACAAAGCTGTGTTTCTCCCTGAGGAGAGAGCAGGCTGGAGTCAGGGTGGATTACCCTCACACTGTCACAGCACCACATCTATTCAGCCTCACTGATATCAGCAGGGTGACGGTCCACCCCTTCTGCCTGCTCGTCCTCCCCAATCTGCAGCTCTGGTTGTGTACACCATACGGTTTGTTTTGAGTTTCCAGATGAGACCAGTGTGGATGACTCATCAATTACAGAATATTACACGTATTTATATTTTAACTACTTTTACAATATTCATGCACACACGGTCAAATATTTACCATTTATCGATGGTAAAATATACTTTGCAATTGGTGTACTTCACGCAATAGTTTGCTTTTCCTGTATTACTTTGACAACGGTGCCATTTATGTAACTCAGTTTAACAGTAATATGACATCGAATATAAATAAGTATCAAAACGGTTTGATATCAAATATTAGCTTACATGTCAAATCTGTTCACTATTTTTAGGTGAGTTTTTATTAAATGATTTATTCATCCTACCAGATGATGCTCTTAAGGGGGTTTTAAGGGAACCCAATCCGGTATGTTACTTCCGTGGCAGATGTTGAAGCTAAGAACATTCCCAGAGATGTATTTTTAGACTTAGTCTAATACAAAGTAATGATATAAGTAAAAGGGGTTGCATACATGCCAGTTCTTTAATGTCAAATAGATGAGTGGTAGGTATCGCTCAATGAAATACCAATGACATGACCTTAGAAGCATGAATGCAGATTATTAGAAGACACAGTATATTCATTCTATTTGGTAATGCTTCATTTTTACAGCCCTGTGTAAGCTGGTATCTTACTCGGTATGTACTGTATTGAGTAACAAACTAAGTCGAGTAAATTGTAACTCATCATTTATTTTTTTGTGGGCATATTGCTGTTGGAAGTTGACCGATATATACAAACAGAAGGAGCAGGCAGAGTCAGTAACTTCTCTGAATGTAATCATGTATCTCCTTGTGTACTTCTTACCTTATCCTCCATTATTTTGTCTAAATCTTATTTCTCTCTCTGTGATGGCTGCCTCCAGGTCACAGGACACTCTACATCGGGGTACATGTCCCCCTGGGAAGGAAGAGCCATCGGAGGCATCGGCATCATGGACATAGACACAGGAAGAGGAGCAGGGAGCGGGACTCTGGAGTGGAGGATGGAAGAGAGTCTCCCACATACAGTGAGTCTTGCCACTCTAGCTGGCTGGCACATTTCAAAGCAGCAGTCAAAGTGTCTGGTACCTTGGGGTAGAATAATGCAATTTTCCTCCTCATCTGTTCTTACAGTATATCATATTTCTATCATCTTATAAGTGATAGGATTCTGCAATCACATGTTACGTCTATATGGCTGCATAATGCATTTCAAAAGAGGGGATTCTGTCTACACATCGCAAGAGATATATACATTTGAATTCAAAACTCTACGTATACTCATCAAATATACTCATGAAATATACCCATGAAAATAGTAGCTATGTTTATTTTTACAAAAGTGAAAAAGTTCAAATGTGCAAAGTTCCCGAAAGTGTATGTGCATAACGTCCTGCCTTGGTCCGTAGTCAGGGGGTGTGTATGGCAGACAGTACTGTAAGTGATGACCTTACTGGACCCTGTGCTTCAGACACGCCATCCCAGAGAGTGCAGTTCCTTCTGGGCACAGAGGATGACGACGAGGAACACATCCCCCATGACCTCTTCACTGAGCTGGACGAGATCTGCCTGAAAGACGGAGAGGAAGCAGAGTGGAGGGAAACCGCCAGGTAGGGAGTCACATGACTCACCCCTGGCCCATCAGCCAATCACGGACAAGTCCATGTTATTACTGAACGCTTTTAGTCAACTCCAACGTAATCCATAGGTTGTTTTTTAACCTGTTGCTTTTTAATCATGCTAAGTGATGAAATTGTTATATATATATATATAAAATGATTTATGATCTATAATTTATTCCTTATTGCAATATCTTAATGTCAGAAACATTAAACAACTGTTACCTGAAAGAGTTAACGTTACATAAAGAGAGATTGTTGTGTAACCTTGGAGATGGGCTATATAAAGCTCTAATTATAAGACTGTTGTATGAGCAATGCATGGGAGCCCAGCTCGAAAGGAAATGCTTGTTTACTTGTAGTACACAAGCATAATGTCTGGGCTGGAGAAATATCCTGTTCTGCAGTGCTATCTGTGCTACAGTGCATCTAGACACAAATGTCACGTCACATATTGACTGACAGAGCTTTCCTTGCCATAGCTTGTCAGTTAGTCAGTCAGTTGGTCACTCAGTTAGTCTGTCCCTGCCACGGTGTACGGTGTTCAGTTGTCCTGTGAATAAAAAAAGGTTTATGCAGACACAGAGTGACACTTATTCTGTATTGTCTTGGGAAAGTCACCTGGAAAGTCACCTGTTGTCCTATGGTTAAAAAAAAAATGTTTTTCTGGATGACCAAGTCCCTCAGTCGAGCACCTGATTCCCTTTTTTGTTCAAGCTGGGCTGAAATGCATTTGGGTAGGCTTTTGGGTAATGTCTGATGTGTCCTTGGTATCCACATCAGTGTAAGCTGAGATCTATCAGCACATGGCTTCCAGATGGCTAGACAGCTGGCTGTCATCTATCCCCTGGTCCCTTGGCTCAGTGTTACTGGTCTGCACTCTTAGAAAAAAGGGTTCCAAAAGGGTTCTTCAGCTGTCACCATAGGAGAACCCTTTTTGGTTGCAGGTAGAATCCTTTTGGGTTCCATTTAGAACCCTCTGTTGAAAGGGTTCTCTCTGGAACCAAAAAATGGTTCTTCAAGGGCTTCTCCTATGGGGACAGCCAAAGAACCCTTTTGCAAAGGATCTCAGGTATTTACCAAGGGAAATTGGGTGCAGGTGTGCTCAGATCATAGAGATGTATAGAGATCTCTAGTGCACAAAAGCCTGTATAACACGGGAGGCGCCATTTGAGGACTGAAATGTAGCGATCACTACACATCTCTATGGCTCCTGCAATTTTAGAGACGGTTAACAAAAAAGTGCCATTAGAGGAACAGTTAGCGAAAACGTGTGAGAAAAATCAAGAGCCCTTTTCTACAGTTCTAGACCACACATTCTTTTCTAAGAGTGCTATCACTTGTGCCTTATGCAGGTGGCTGAAGTTTGAGGAGGATGTGGAGGATGGAGGGGAGCGCTGGAGTAAGCCCTACGTGGCCACGCTGTCCCTGCACAGCCTGTTCGAGCTGCGCAGCTGCATCCTCAATGGCGTCGTGCTGCTCGACATGAGGGCCAACTCCGTGGAGGAGGTAGCAGGTACGGTAGAGCACAGAGTGGCATCTGGAATTACCCCGTACACCTTTGTCGTATTCCTTAGTGCATACCGTAGCAAAAGGATTTGCGTGAAACAAAAATCAGCATTTCTTATTGGACAGTTGCAGCTAGGTCCCTCACCGTTTTGGCTCGTTTGCTTCTGTTCTGTTCCTAGTGAATACGACCCTGTTCTATGATCTTCATTGTTCAATTGTAAACATTGCAATCGGAATGTAATGGACGGTTTCCTAGTTGCTGTTGACTGTGTGGTCCTGTTTGTCAGACATGGTGTTGGACCAGCAGGAGACCACAGGTCCACTGGGGGACGAGGTGAGGAGGAAGGTGAGAGAGACCCTCCTCAAAACGCACCATCACCAGAACCAGAAGAAGTTGGCCAATCGCATCCCCATTGTCCGCTCCTTCGCTGACATTGGCAAGAAGCAGTCCGAGCCCCACTCCATGGACAAGAACGGTCAGTAACAGGCATCCCTCTGCTTAGTGTTGCAGAATTCCTCTAACCTTCCCAAAATTCCCAGGTTTTCTAGAAATCTTGTTTGGAAGATTCCTGGCATCAGGAGGGAATAAGCAGGGAATCCGTGAATCCTCCAACCAGGATTTCTGGAAAACCTGGGGATTCTGGGAAAGTTACCCAGAATTCAGCAACCCTACTGCTGCACATTAATGGTTCAAGATGACTGCACTTTCTTCAGTTCTCCTCACTTTGTACTGCTGGTCATAGAAACATTGAAACTGGAAGTAATCTTGTTGTAAGTAGTCCTCTCAGTCATCCCATGTGGATGCTTTTCTCATTCTACATTACATTGTCCATGTATGACCTTCTTTTCAGTGTCTCAGTGTGACTCTCTTCTCTTGTTTCCTTGTGTGCGTGTGTGTGCGTGCGTGTGCGTTTGTTTGTGTGTATACGTGGGTGGATGTGTGTGTGTGTCTGGCAGGCGGTCCATCACTCTGTTCTACCTTTAAGTCCTCCTTCTGGGGCTCGTTTATGGCAGCGGGGTCTAGGAGTGACAGGCAGGTCACACCCTGCACCCCATGGCCGCTCTGTTGTCCCCAGTGTGTCTCCTCCTCCATCTCCTCTCCACTCCCGACCTCATCCACCACCCGCCCCCCTCCAGCCACTTCAAAACCAGGCCCCAGACCACAGAAACAGGGTCCCAGAACCCAGACTGATATCCAGCCCGTGGACAAAGAGGATGCCCCGGACCCAGGCAACTCTTAAACCTTGACAGACCCTTTCTCTCCTGCTCGCACTTCCTAAAACATAACTTGTAAAGGTGGTAATCTCAAAGTTGTTTCCGTCAGTAATAGTTAGAGGTTGTGTTTTCTGTACTTCAGATACGTTAATGAGGTCAGTAGTAGTCCATCAAGCGAGAAAGTGTATAGTATATATACAATAACTCACATCATATGAGCCGTACATTGTATTTTATCTAGCACAATGAGAAATTGGTGGAAGGGTCTAGATGTAGCTATCAACGGAGATAAAGTTGAAGGAGCTGCTTGAAAGAGCTGCTAAACGTATCATTGACATTAACATTGACTATATATTAATTTCAGATTATATTAAAGTATGGCGACAGGGTGTAGGCCTAACAAGTGTAGAAGATGTTAACAGGACAATATTCAGAAGAGAAAAGGCCCCGAGCAGCGGTGTTCACTGATAATAGGGTTGCGGGTTCGTTTCCCACGGGAGACCCGTGCGTAAAAAAAGCACAAAAATGTGTGCGCTCATTACCGTAAGTCGCTCTGGAAAAGAGCGTCTGCTAAATGACTGAAATGTCAATGTAAAATAACAAGGAACCTTTACGTCCTCTTGCGAATGATACCTCATTGAGAATGTCCATCACCTTTTACAGGAATTATGTTTCGGAAGCAAGTTTTGCCAGCGTTTCACATGCCAATTTTTGAAACATGAAGAACACCCAAAACCCTTTAAGCTAATCATTCTTTGCGGTAATTTTAATTCAGAGTGGTTTGTCACAGGCACATTCATTCTAGTAGAGTTATGCAAAAGCTCAATGAGAGAGCGGCAACAGTGAGTGCGTGACCAATAAACAAAACCAGTGCCATGTTAATGACGGCACCCTCATGCTCATTGCAAGTACTAACATTTCAATCTAAAGGGTTTGTCGCTTTGGTGCTTCTTCATGGGCAGCAGCAGCCGACTCTGTAAATTGCTTTAAGACTGAGCCCTCTCATTGACTTCATGTGGAAATATGAGTCGAAATGAATCTTTGCAAGGCATGCTTTTACTTCTGATTCTCTATTCCTAATGCAACCGTTAGTCACTGGTAGTTTCCACTGGCTCGTGAACGGATCAAACACTGAAATTAGTATTTATCTGGGCCCTCTCACAAATGAAAATGAATCCTTTGGATTTAAATCCTTCTTGCTCGACTCTGGCAGCTGTGGGCTAATTTTGTGTTTGCATCGGTCAGTCTCCTTGACACAATGATAATGCTGAAATCCTAATGGGCAAGCTTCATCCACCCATCCTCACCAAGGTCATCCATGACTTCCATCCCTCCCCATGCAGCCACTTAGGCTTTTATCTTCTGTCCTCTCTTGGTATTTGCACTAAATAAGGGTACTTTGCCAATGTCTGATAAATCCCAGATTACTTCAACCTTAGAGTGAAAATCTATAGATTACCAAAGCATTTTTGGTCATTTCGGTAGGCCAAGAACCCTCTCTCCCTGTGATTTATTACCATTGGCGCCCGCACTGCCATGAAACCTTGGTGTTGGTCTGATATAGAGGTTTTAGCAGTTGACTTATTGGACATCTCTGTTTGATCCAGGTCAGGTGATTTCTCCCCAGACCTCTCTGCCCGTCCCCAATGATGGCAAAGCTGAAGTGAGCAGAGAGAACAGCGCTGTGGACTTCAGTAAGGTACAGTAAGACATTCTCAATATCAGGTCCCCCCCCTCTTGTTCATTATGCTTTAAAGGCTAAACCAATCCTAGATCAGCACTCCCAAGTCGGAGATGATTTATGAATACGGGCTTTGACGTATTACTATACTACAGTATGACATACTCAACATACCAGTTCTGGCAGTTTAAGTGTGTACGAACACAGTAACCTGTCCCATTTTCATTGATTGCTTGCATGTATTGCTTGAAAAAATGGTTTCAACCATAAACTATTATTATAACCGTGCTATAAACATAGCAGGCCAGTCATCTCACTCACACTGCCATTAGTTACTGTAGATTATAGTAGGACAGCAAAAGTCTGTCTCACCTCTGAATCCTACAATGATAACCTTTTGTTCAGAGCCTTTTGTTCTTGTTCTGATACTTTATTTGAGCTGTCTAATGTGGTTGAACTCATCCCAAAAGCATTTTTAGAAAAGACAGTGTGCGCAAAATCGAACCATAATTAGAATACAACCGGATATTTTTAGACAAAGCTTAATGGAGGGTAATGTTTGTCCCGGATATTCTGGATGTTTGAAATGCCTATTTAACATACTTAGGCCTATATTTGAACTGTACACTTTAATGATAACACCACCATTAACCTCAGTATCATGCCAAGGGTTGGTCTAGTGGTAGTGCTGGTGCACACGGACCACACATTGCCCCTGGAGGCATGGGTTCAACCCCTGACCTTGCTGCTTTCCAGTCTATATCCCAATCACTTCTTCACTGTATCTATCAATACAAATGACATGAATAATGTATTTAACCTCAGTATCTGCTTCATGTCATTATCCATACTCTTCAGTCAGGAGGCTGAAGCCAATACTATGTATTTATTGGCCCATGTTACTATTAACATTACATTTGCTAAGTGCATCAATCTGTTACACATGGCATGGGATGAGTTCTGCTGAATACCAACAACACATGATATTCCTATTACGTTAGCAGTAAGCGTGGTGTTTATAACTGGGACTCTGATGCCCCTACTGCTTCCACTTTGTGTTACAGCACTTCCATTTGACGCAGTGCAGCTCCAAAGCAGGCAGACAGACAGGATCGCAGCAGAATAGTGATAGGAGGATCAGTCAGCAGGCAGACAGACAGGATCGCAGCAGAATAGTGATAGGAGGATCAGTCAGCAGGCAGACAGACAGGATCGCAGCAGAATAGTGATAGGAGGATCAGTCAGCAGGCCGACAGACAGGATCGTAGCAGAATAGTGATAGGAGGATCAGTCAGCAGGCAGACAGACAGGATCGCAGCAGAATAGTGATAGGAGGATCAGTCAGCAGGCAGACAGACAGGATCGTAGCAGAATAGTGATAGGAGGATCAGTCAGCAGGCAGACAGACAGGATCGCAGCAGAATAGTGATAGGAGGATCAGTCAGCAGGCCGACAGACAGGATCGTAGCAGAATAGTGATAGGAGGATCAGTCAGCAGGCAGACAGACAGGATCGCAGCAGAATAGTGATAGGAGGATCAGTCAGCAGGCCGACAGACAGGATCGTAGCAGAATAGTGATAGGATGATCAGCCAGCAGGCAGACAGACAGGATCGCAGCAGAATAGTGATAGGAGGATCAGTCAGCAGGCAGTCAGGCAGGCTCAGATCTGGATGGACATGTCACTGCGGGGGCAGACAGGGTATCAAGGAGATGATAACATTTCCAGAGGTTATGTAACTGATAATACCACTTTAGGCTGATGATGGCAATCTGCTGTAATATTTCATCATAACACATGGTTAAATGTATGTTATGATGGTAATGGTATTAAATATATGAAATAGGGTCCAGTTGGCCAATCTATTATCTATCTTAATCCATAAACAGGATATTAATTACAAAAACACATAAGGTCCCAAAATTCACAGGTTTTCCAGTACCGGTAATCCTGGTTGGACAATTCCCCGAATCAGGAGGGAATAAGCAAGCAAATGGAAATCCAGGGAATTTGGTGATAGAAACCAGAATTTTACAACCCTAGTCATAGCAGGGATCAACAATAGGGATTCAGTTATATTTGTTTTGCGAAATCATTTCATATTTCTCAATTTCTTTTCCCTATGCTCTTGTTTTTGGATTGAGGAGTTGCGATATTCATACCGTAAAATGCACCATTCACCACTCAACTAATGACTGCGTATTGTGTCCTGCGTCCGTGCAGATAGACCTCCATTTCATGAAGAAGATTCCCCCGGGAGCGGAAGCGTCCAACGTGTTGGTGGGTGAGGCGGAGTTCCTAGACAAACCCGTGGTGGCGTTTGTACGTCTCTCACCTGCGGTCATGCTCAACGGGCTGGCTGAGGTCCCCATCGTCACCAGGTTAGAAAGACTGTGGCGAAACTCCAGTAACTTTCCCAAAAACACCAAGGTTTTCCAGAAATCAGGGTTAGAAGATTCCCTGGAATCAGGAATAAGTAGGAAATCTGAGGTATCCTCCAACCTAGATTTCTGGGAAACCTGGGATTTTTGGGAAAGTTACTGGAGTTTCGCAACCCTACTTCCAATTAGTCTGCCATTATGGTCTCCTGTCTATGACTAACGTTAATGGCCTTCTTAATCCTTTTTGGGCTGACCCCAACTGTCTCTTCACTGCTCTGTCTGACTCTTTTTGTGGCCCTTTTTTTATCTTCCTCCGTTAGGTTCTTGTTCATTCTGCTGGGGCCTCTTGGGAAAGGGCCACAGTACCATGAGATTGGCCGATCCATTGCAACTCTCATGACAGACGAGGTAAGACGGCCTCTCCAATGGTGAACATAGTTGTTGGACATGACTGAACGAACCAGTCAATTAATGGCTGAATTTCCATTCTTCTTCATTCCAAGGTTTTCCATGATGTCGCCTACAAAGCGAAGGACCGCACTGATCTGATTGCTGGAATCGATGAGTTCCTTGACCAAGTGACTGTCCTGCCACCGGGGGAGTGGGATCCCTCTATAAGAATAGAGCCACCAAAAAACGTACCGTCCCAAGTGAGTTTAGCCTCTTCTTTAAAAACAAGTCTTTCATCAGTGGACATACAAATCACAGCAATGTCTTTCATTTGAAAAAGGAAAGAAATAACAGATGTGGCGTTTGAAAAACAGGAGAAGAGGAGGAGTGCAGCGCAGTGCGGCACAGACCCAGGGGATGAAGAGGAGGAGGACGAGGGACATGGGGGTCCGGAGCTGCAGCGGACAGGACGGTAGGTGGGTGGGTTGGTGCAGGGGGGAGGGGAAGGGGGGTGTTACCAGGGACTTAGAGAGTGTGTGCTATGGGAGCCTGGATGTGTATGTTGGTGTGGTTGTGTATTATGTGGTTGTGTATTATGTGGTTGGGTATTATGTGGTTGTGTATTATGTTGTTGTGGTTGGGGATTATGTGGTTGTGTATTATGTTGTTGTGGTTGGGTATTATGTGGTTGTGTATTATGTTGTTGTGGTTGGGGATTATGTGGTTGTGTATTATGTTGTTGTGGTTGGGTATTATGTGGTTGTGTATTATGTGGTTGTGGTTGGGTATTATGTGGTTGTGTATTATGTGGTTGTGTATTATGTGGTTGTGGTTGGGTATTATGTGGTTGTGTATTATGTGGTTGTGTATTATGTGGTTGTGTATTATGTGGTTGGGTATTATGTGGTTGTGTATTATGTGGTTGTGGTTGTGTATTATGTGGTTGTGTATTATGTGGTTGTGGTTGGGTATTATGTGGTTGTGTATTATGTGGTTGTGTATTATGTGGTTGTGTATTATGTGGTTGTGTATTATGTGGTTGTGGTTGGGTATTATGTGGTTGTGTATTATGTGGTTGTGTATTATGTGGTTGTGTATTATGTGGTTGTGGTTGGGTATTATGTGGTTGTGTATTATGTGGTTGTGTATTATGTGGTTGTGTATTATGTGGTTGTGTATTATGTGGTTGTGGTTGGGTATTATGTGGTTGTGTATTATGTGGTTGTGTATTATGTGGTTGTGTATTATGTGGTTGTGGTTGGGTATTATGTGGTTGTGTATTATGTGGTTGTGTATTATGTGGTTGTGGTTGTGTATTATGTGGTTGTGTATTATGTGGTTGTGTATTATGTGGTTGTGTATTATGTGGTTGTGGTTGTGTATTATGTGGTTGTGTATTATGTGGTTGTGGTTGTGTATTATGTGGTTGTGTATTATGTGGTTGTGTATTATGTGGTTGTGGTTGGGTATTATGTGGTTGTGTATTATGTGGTTGTGGTTGGGTATTATGTGGTTGTGTATTATGTGGTTGTGTATTATGTGGTTGTGTATTATGTGGTTGTGGTTGGGTATTATGTGGTTGTGTATTATGTGGTTGTGTATTATGTGGTTGTGTATTATGTGGTTGTGTATTATGTGGTTGTGTATTATGTGGTTGTGTATTATGTGGTTGTGTATTATGTGGTTGTGGTTGGGTATTATGTGGTTGTGTATTATGTGGTTGTGTATTATGTGGTTGTGGTTGTGTATTAAGAAAGAAAGACGGATCAAAAAAATAACAGGTTTCTCTCCTGCTTTTTGAAACATCTATCTACGGAACATTGGACAGAGGCCAGGTTTGCCATTGCCACTGAACTCCCTCCCAGGTGACTGTGTGCAGTTCATGCAAAGGTTTCCATAGCAACCTACTGCAGTGAGCTCCCAATTGCCTTTGGCTATATTCTGCAACAGGGACATTAGCTCATGCTGAGTCATCCTCACGACTGTGTCTATTTTATGCACTTTAAGTGGTGTGAGGAGAGTAACACATTAAGTCCTGGTGTGGGGCGGGGGAAAAAGAAAGAAAAAGTCTCCAGCTGCAAGCTGAATGCACACCTCACCACGAGACAGCAGGTTACCCACGTGGCTGTAGAGACAGCAGGTTACCCACGTGGTTGTAGAGACAGCAGGTTACCCACGTGGTTGTAGAGACAGCAGGTTACCCACGTGGTTGTAGAGACAGCAGGTTACCCACGTGGCTGTAGAGACAGCAGGTTACCCACGTGGTTGTAGAGACAGCAGGTTACCCACGTGGTTGTAGAGACAGCAGGTTACCCACGTGGTTGTAGAGACAGCAGGTTACCCACGTGGTTGTAGAGACAGCAGGTTACCCACGTGGTTGTAGAGAGAGCAGGTTACCCACGTGGTTGTAGAGACAGCAGGTTACCCACGTGGTTGTAGAGAGAGCAGGTTACCCACGTGGTTGTAGAGACAGCAGGTTACCCACGTGGTTGTAGAGACAGCAGGTTACCCACGTGGTTGTAGAGAGAGCAGGTTACCCACGTGGTTGTAGAGACAGCAGGTTACCCACGTGGTTGTAGAGACAGCAGGTTACCCATGTAGTTGTAGAGACAGCAGGTTACCCACGTGGTTGTAGAGACAGCAGGTTACCCATGTAGTTGTAGAGACAGCAGGTTACCCACGTGGTTGTAGAGACAGCAGGTTACCCATGTAGTTGTAGAGACAGCAGGTTACCCACGTGGTTGTAGAGACAGCAGGTTACCCACGTGGTTGTTGAAACAGCAGGTTACCCATGTGGTTGTTGAAACAGCAGGTTACCCATGTGGTTGTTGAAACAGCAGGTTACCCATGTGGTTGTTGAAACAGCAGGTTCCCCATGTGGTTGTTGAAACAGCAGGTTACCCATGTGGTTGTTGAAACAGCAGGTTACCCATGTGGTTGTTGAAACAGCAGGTTACCCATGTGGTTGTTGAAACAGCAGGTTACCCACGTGGTTGTTGAAACAGCAGGTTACCCATGTGGTTGTTGAAACAGCAGGTTACCCATGTGGTTGTTGAAACAGCAGGTTACCCATGTGGATGTAGTCTCATTCAATCATTCGAGAGAGAGCAAAAATGCAATACCTAACCGTATCAATGCAATCCACTATTTTGTCCATGGCGTTATAATATTTCCAGATTCTGTGGCGGTCTCCTGTTGGACATCAAACGCAAGGCGCCGCACTACCTGTCTGACTACACAGACGCTGTCAGCCTGCAGTGCTTGGCCTCCTTCCTCTTCCTGTACTGTGCATGCATGTCGCCTGTCATCACGTTCGGGGGCCTACTAGGAGAGGCAACAGAAGGACGCATAGTAAGACACCCTGGTTGTCATCCCAAATGGCTCCCCATTCCCTACTTAGTGCACTACTTTTGAGCCATGTTTAAAAGTGGTGCACCGTATAGGGAATAGGGAGCCATTTGTATGCATCCCTTTCGAATACACAGTGCTAGCATGACGATTGAGATTGATTGAAGTTCAGCTTTTCTTACTAATAGAATTTCTCTGCATTTGTTTCCCGCAGAGTGCAATCGAATCTCTTTTTGGCGCCTCAATGACGGGAATAGCCTATTCCCTATTTTCTGGCCAGCCACTCACCATTTTGGGCAGCACAGGGCCTGTACTGGTGTTTGAGAAGATATTGTACAAATTCTGCAAGTAAGTTTGAGTAAAACACTGTTGTTGTAATTCTAGAACACCCATGTGATGAATCGTCTATAGCCCACTGCTCTCAGGCCATTTCTGTATCTGTGCCCACATCTCAGATAATCTGTGATTAGATTGTAGTATGATCCTCTGTCCTTATAAAAATAGCAATATAGGATTACCGTGTGCAATATACACTCTTAGAAAAAAAGGTGCTATCTATAACCTTAAATGGTTCTTCGCCTGTCCCCATAAGAGAACCCTATGAAGAAACTTTATTGTTTCCAGGTAAACCCCTTTTGTGTTCCTTTCCACCTGAAACCAAAAAGGGTTCTCCTAAGGGGGCAGCCGAAGAACACTTTTGGAACCTTTTTCTCCGAAGAGTGTACTGCCAAAATACATGGATCATTTAATGATCTATACTTCTTTTAAAGTATTGAAATAACATAATGACGACCTCAGATGCACTATATTCTGCAGATAGATAGATATACAGGTAACTGCCAACATAAAGGAAACACCAACATAAAGTGTCTTAGTAGGGCATTGAGCCACCACAAGCCAGAACAGCTTCAATGTACCTGGGCATAGACTCTAAGAGTGTCTGGAACTCTACTGGAGGGATGCGACATCATTCCACCACGAGAAATTCCATCATTTGGTGTTTTGTAGACGGTGGTGGGAAACGCTGTCTCAGGCGCCACTCCAGAATCTCCCATAAGTGTTCAAATGGTTGAGATCTGGTGACTGAGTTTTCATGCTCATAAAACCATTCAGTGACCACTCGTGCCCTATGGATGGGGGCATTGTCATCCCATGGGGGCATAGCCATAGTAGAGAGAATAATGGCCTGCCAGCGGTTTTATACATGACCCTAAGCATGATGGGATGTTAATTGCTTAATTAACTCAGGAACCACACCTGTGTGGAAGCACCTGCTTTCAATATAATTTGCGTCCCTCATTTTCTCAAGTGTTTCCATTATTCTGCCCGATATCTGTAGATAGTGCATAACATATCCCACAGATGTGGTCATATATGCGGCGGGAGGTAGCCGAGTGGTTAGAGTGTTGGGCCAGTAACTGAAAGGTTGCTTGATCAAATCCCCGAGCTGACGATGTAAAAGCATATGTCGTTCTGCCCCTGAACCAGGCACTGTTCACAGGCCGTCATTGTAGATAAGAGTTTCTTCTTAACTGACCCGCCGAGCTAAATGAAAAGTGGTATCGGTGATGTTTTAACTCTCTCCCCAGGGAGTATGGATTATCCTACCTCTCACTGAGAACCTGTATAGGGCTGTGGACAGCGTTCCTCTGCCTGGTCCTAGTGGCCACAGATGCCAGTTCTCTGGTCTGTTACATCACCCGCTTCACAGAGGAGGCCTTCGCCTCGCTCATCTGCATCATCTTCATCTACGAGGCCTTGGAGAAGCTCATCCACCTGGGGGAACACTACCCCATCAACATGAACAACAACCTGGACAAACTCACACAGTACTCGTACGTTTGCACTCGTACTCGCCTTTTTAATCCAGAGCTATAGGCATAATCTGTGTCCGGGAAAACATTCCTTTGAGTTCTGAACGAAGGTAACATCTTCATTTGAGATGATTGTGAAGGAGGGATTTGACGGTGACGTGTTCTATTGTTTCTATAAGGTGTTCTTGTGTTGAACCTCCGGATCCAAGCAATGCCACCATACAGTACTGGGAGCAGAACAACATCACTGCTTCTGAGGTCTACTGGGAGGCACTCGAGGTTAAGGTACCGTATAAGAGTGTCTAGTGAAATCTGTGTAGTCTATGGGAAGGATCAAGACAAATTCAGAGAGTTAATCTGAGAGTTAATCTGGGTCAGGTCTCGTGTTCAGAGAAAAAAAAAACGAGCCTTGTAAGTACAATTTGTGGTTTAATAAACTGAATTAGAGAGCAAAAACAGGTGTTCCTCACAAAGTGGCATACTCTCCCAGATGGAGCTGGTCCTGTGCAGAAGATTAAGGACATGTGGTGGGCTGGATTATTCTGGATTACCCCATTCCAAATCACCATAAAAGCACATTTTTTGTATTAATGTTGCTTTCTGTACTCTTAATCCAAGGCCCTCTTAACCAAAGGATTTTGTAATTGACTGCATTGTCATGCACTATTAATTTGTAGTAGGGCAGACCAATCACCCTCCTCTACCTATTGTTGCAGGACTGCATGGAGAAAAGAGGAGAGTTTGTGGGCAGTGCCTGTGGCCCTCACGGACCCTATATTCCAGATGTTCTCTTCTGGTCCGTGGTTCTCTTCTTCTCCACTGTCTTCATGTCAGCTTTCCTAAAGGAGTTCAAATTCAGCCGTTACTTCCCCACCAAGGTAAGGCAGCAGACCCAGATCCTACTGTAATCCCACTGGTTTGTATCTATTATGCGTTTGTAGACTGCAGACAAGGTTTCTGTCCTTCTGCTGAGGTTTATGGTGCAGTGGAGCACTCTAGTGGTCATATGTGAGTACTGTGTGATTATGGTCGTTCAAAGCAAATTAGTAATAAAATAAAGTTTTTTAATTAAGAAAAGTGTCACGCCTCCCCCACTTTCGTTGGAATCTATTATGATTTAAGGGAGCACCACTTATCACGTTGTCTGGCCACGGAAGCCCCCCCCCCCCTTTTTTCTCTGAGAATTGAATCCACAACCGTGGTGCTCAGTGTTTGAGTGCCCTGTGCAACCTGTGATTGATATTGAACAATGATATAGATGGTCCCTGCACTAAGACCAGGCGGTTGACATGCACCCCTCTCTTACACAGTTGAGAGCTGTCATCAGTGACTTTGCTGTGTTCATCACCATCTTTACCATGGTCCTGGTGGACTATGCCTTAGGGGTCCCATCTCCAAAACTAAAAGTCCCCAGTGTGTTCAAGGTGAGCTATGTAACAAAGTATTATAAGGTGATTATACATTTTGACTCAAAATACATGTGCCATGCTATGTAGATGCAATATCTGACAGCAGTCCAAATCCTTGCAGCCGACCAGAGATGACCGTGGTTGGTTGATCAGCCCGTTAGGCGGCAACCCTTGGTGGACCACTATCGTGACAGTGATCCCTGCTCTGCTCTGCACCATCCTCATCTTCATGGACCAGCAGATCACCGCTGTCATCATCAACAGGAAGGAGCACAAACTAAAGGTACTGTAGGATACTGTAATGGCTCAGCTCAGCTCATACGGGAGGCTTTGTTCACCATAACCTGAATGTACACTTTTTAGTTGGCTTTGATTTGGTGCATGTGTAGTTGATTGTCAAATAGCGTCCAGTACTGGTTGATATGGACTGAAAAAGTCCCTTTCAGAAATCTCTTTCTACTCTGGGAATTAGTTAACATTTTGACAATATTTTCCTGAACTATTATGAAATGTTTCCGCCGTGGAATATTGAGTAGTGTATTCTCAGTTGTACTCTATTGTGTTTCCCTCCCCACAGAAAGGCTGTGGGTACCATTTGGACTTGTTCGTGGTGGGTGTCATGCTGGGGGTATGTTCCATCATGGGTTTGCCCTGGTTCGTGGCTGCCACCGTTCTCTCCATCTCCCACGTCAACAGTCTGAAGCTGGAGTCGGAGTGCTCGGCCCCCGGGGAACAACCCAAGTTCCTGGGCATCCGCGAGCAGCGCTTCACTGGCCTCATGATCTTCCTACTCATGGGCTGCTCGGTGTTCATGACCTCTGTGCTCAAGGTCAGATAGCTTCTCTGAGGAATATTGTTTTGGCTCAAGCTTCTGGACTGTCCAAAATCCGTTCCTGTCGCAATGTGATAAAAGTGTTGCTGTATTTATTTTGCACCCAGTGTATTAGTCTGCAGTGTCACAAAGTGGACCGATATTTTACGCGACGTTTTGTATAGTTGAATCTCACTTTTCAACCATTTCTTGAATGATAATAGAATGTCTCTTGTCCCTTTAGTACATTCCCATGCCTGTGTTGTATGGAGTATTCCTGTACATGGGAGCATCTTCGCTCAGAGGAATACAGGTAGGAGATCACTAAACACACTCAGATGCAGTTTCTGTACAGTACATGACATTCAGTCAACATTGACTTGTAAGGTGCAGGGCCGTGGTCGAGTGGGTAACAAGCCAGGCACAAGCGACATACACTGAGTGTACAAAACATTAAGGACACCTGCTCTTTCCATGACGTAGACTGACCAGGTGAATCCAGGTGAAAGCTATGATCCCTTATTGATGATACCAATGCCGCTTGATTTTTCACTCTCAACAGTTTCCAGTGTGTACAAAGAATGGTCCACCACCCAAAGGACATCAAATCAAATGTTATTTGTCACGTGCCCGAATACAACAGGTGCCAGGTAGACCTTACAGTGAAATGCTTAAAAGTCTGGGGCCTCCCAAGTGGCGCAGCGGTCTAAGGCACTGCATCGCAGTGCTAGAGGCTTCAAAACACAGACTCGGGTTCGTTCCCGGGCTGTGTCACAACCGGCCATGTTCGGGCGGCGCACAATTGGTCCAGTGTCCTCCGGGTTAGGGGAGGGTTTGGCCGGGGGGGCTTTACTTGGCTCATCACACTCTAGCGACTCCTTGTGGCGGGGCTGGCGCCTGCTGGCTTCCAGGTTAAGCGGGCGGGTGTTAAGAAGCGTGGGTTGGGTCATGTTTCGGAGGACGCATAACTCAGGTTGCCTCCCGAGCCCATTGGGGAGTTGCAGTGATGTGACAAGGTCAACATTGGGTAGAAAAGGGGGCTAAAATACAAAATATAAGAGTTGAGAAAGTGTTTACTAAATAAACTAAAGTAAAAAAATAAAAGGGGAACAATAAAATAACAATAATGAGGCAGGAGGTACCGGTACTGAGTCAATGTGTGGGGGTACAGGTTAGTCAAGGTAATTGAGGTAATATGTACAGTACCAGTCAAAAGTATGGACACCTACATATTAAAGGGTTGTTTTTGTTCTTTTTTTTTCTACATTGTAGAATAATAGTGACATCAAAACTATGAAATAATAGATATGGAATAATGTAGTAACCAAAAAAGGGTTCAACAAATCAAAATATATTTCCGGATGACAGACTTTCATGTTTTAAAGCAGGGCTTTCCAACCCTGTTCCTGGAGAGTTACCTTCCTGTAGGTTTTTGCTCCAACCCTATTCTAGCACACCTGAATCTACTCATTAGCTAGTTGATGAGCTGAAATCAGGTTAGTTACAACTGGGGATGGAGTGAAAACCTACAGAAGGGTAGCTCTCCAGGAACAGGGTTGGAGAGCCCAGTTTTAAAGTAATCATGGACTGTTGTTTCTCTTTGCTTATTTGAGCTGTTCTTGCCATAATATGGACTTGGTCTTTTACCAAATAGGGCTATCTTCTGTATACCATCCCTACCTTGTCACAACGCAACTGATTGACGCATTAAGAAGGAAAGAAATTCCACAAATTTTAACAAGGCAAACCGATTGAA
Source organism: Oncorhynchus masou masou (assembly GCF_036934945.1). Lineage (NCBI taxonomy): Eukaryota > Metazoa > Chordata > Actinopteri > Salmoniformes > Salmonidae > Oncorhynchus > Oncorhynchus masou. The sequence goes on along the minus strand of NC_088240.1, from coordinate 39,570,023 downwards.
TTTAAATGCATTCCAGATGACTACCTCATGATGCTGGTTGAGAGAATGCCAAAAGTGTGCAAAGCAATCATCAATGCAAATAGTCCGGGTAGCCATTTGATTGCCATGCGGTAGCAGAGAGAACAATCTTTGACTAGGGTGGCTGGAGCCTTTGGCAATTTTTAGGACCTTCCTCTGACACCACCTGGTATAAATGTCCTGGATTGCAGGAAGCTTGGCCCCAGTGATGTACTGTGCAGTACTCACTACCCTCTATAGCACCTTGCAGTCGGAGGACGAGAAGTTGCCAACCAGGAGGTGATATAACCAGCCAGGATGCGCTCGATGGTGCAACTGCAGAACTTTTTGAGGATCTGAGGACCCAGGCCAAATCTTTTCAGTCTCCTGAGGGGGAATAGGCATTGTCATGCCCTCTTCACGACTGTCTTGATATGTTTGGACCATGATAGTTTGTTGGTGATGTGGACACCAAGGAACTTGAAGCTCTGAACCTGCTCCACTACAACCCTGTCCTGTAGTCCACGATCGTCTCCGAGGTCTCTGACCTCCTCCCTATAGGCAGTTTCGTCGTTGTTGGTGATCAGGCCCAGCCAACTTGACACAACTGCGTGAAGCATTGGAGTCAACATGGGCCAGGATCCCTGTTGAACGCTTTCAGCACCTTGTAGTGATGAATTGAGGCTGTCCTGAATGGAATGGGGGGAGGGCGGGGTGTTCCTAATGTTTTCTACACTCAGTGTACATGCCTTCCCTCTAGAGACCAGGGTTCAATTCTCACCCCATCTGTTTCTGTGCATGCCTGAATAAAGCATGACATGTATTTTAAAAAACAAACATAGGCTTGTAAGGCTAAGTCCCAGCACACTTGACCTACATCTAAAGCTAATTTCACAAAGACCATCTGAGGACATTAAAACACAGTACAGAAACACAGAAACCGGAATACAATGGTCCTGGGGCTGTAATGTAATCCATTGTTCTATTGCTTATCAGTTATTTGACCGTCTGAAGCTGTTTGGCATGCCAGCCAAGCACCAGCCTGACTTCATCTACCTGAGACACGTTCCCCTGCGGAAGGTCCATCTCTTCACCATCATCCAGCTCAGCTGCCTGGTCATGCTCTGGGTCATCAAGACCTCCAATTATGCCATCGTCTTCCCCATGATGGTTAGCAAACATCTGTCTGCCTCATACAGTAGATTCATCTGGATGGAGTTACACGTATATGCCAAATATGCGAAGGCAATCTGGGTACTTTTGAAGTAAGACAATGTCTTAAGTTATACATTGTGAAACCTAGATGTCTTGATGCTCTACAGAAACAGGAGATAAGGCTCCTGCCATATGGCTGGGGCAAAAATGACTTCTGCAGATGATTCTGTCTGTATATTAATGTAGGGTTTGTGTTCCTTGCAGGTGTTGGCGCTGGTGTTCATTAGGAAATTGATGGATTGCTTCTTCACCAAGAGAGAGATGAGCTGGCTGGATGATCTAATGCCAGAGAGTAAGAAGAAGAAACTGGAGGATGCCGAAGAAGAGGTATGAAACAGTGGAGGATGATGAGGGGAGGACGGCTCATAATAATGGCTGGAACGGAGCCAATGGAAAGGCATCAAACAGAAATAATGTGTTTGATTGATTTGATACCATTCCACTCATTCTGCTCCAGCCATTACCACGAGCCCATCCTCCCCAATTAAGGTGGCATCAATCTCCCGTGGTATAAAAATAGCATCAAGGAAGATTAGCCCTTTGGTGGGCTAAACTAAACCCTAAAAATCAACACATGACACTAATATGCCATGTATCTATCACGTTTCAAGGAGGACCCAGATACAGACAGTGTCAAAGAAACAAACATTTATTTATAATACAGGGGCCGGCAAACCAGGGATCAGAAATCCAGAGAGGGTTCAAATGGTCCAAAACGGCAGGCAGGGGCAGGGCAGTCAGGGTCAGGGGCAGGCGGGGTCAGGGGCAGACAGGGGCAGGGGCAGGGCAGGCAGGGTCAGGCGCAGGCAGGGGCAGGGCAATCAGGGGCAGAGCAGGCAGGGGCAGGCAGGGTCAGGGCAGGGTCTGGGTCAGGGCAGGCAGGGTCAGGGCAGGCAGGGTCTGGGTCAAGGTGGTGGGGTTAGCAGAAACCAGGCAGCGCAGAGTAGGCTCTAGGTCTTGGTTGGCTCACTGCGACTGGCCGCTGGACTGAAACCCGGAGGACAGGCTGGCCGACGACCCAATGAGGGTGCAGAACGCCTTCCAGAACCTTGATGAGAATTGAGGACCCGAGTCGGAGATCATGTCTACTAATAGTCCATGGATCCGGAAGACCTGCTGCACTATGAGCTGGGCCGTCTCTTTGGCAGAGGGTAGCTTGGGGAGGAATGAATGAAGTTCATGGCTTTGGAAAACCGTTCCACCACGGTCAGGATGGGGGTGTTGCCATCAGACGGTGGGAGACCCGTGACAAAGTCCAGGGAGATGTGAGACCAGGGACGGTGAGGGACAGGCAGAGGTTGGGGGAGACCAGACCGAGCTTGCCGAAGAGTCATGTTCTGTGCACAGACAGTGCAAGCGGCGATGAATGTGGAAACGTCAGGAACCATGGTAGGCCACCAAAAGCATTGTCACACAAAAGCCAGGGTCCTACGGGAGCCTGGGTGGCAGGCAAGCCTGGAGGAGTGGGCCCACTCTAGGACCGCGGAGTGGACCGCGTCGGGCACGAACATCCAGTCATCTGGACCCCCCCCGTCCTCCCGGGGTTCGGCTGGGAACACTGCGCCTCCCGAACCTGCTTCACTAATCCCCTGCTGACTGCCATTGCCAGGCACAAGGTGGGAAGGATGGTCTCAGGTTCCGGGGTAGTAGTTGTGGGGCTATAGCGGCATGACGTCCGGCTTGGCATTCTTGGATCCCAGCCGGGAGGAGAAGGAGAAGTTGAACTGGGTGAACAGTAGGGCCCACCTAGCCTGCTTGGAATTGAGGCGCTTGGCGATGTGGAGATATTCCAGGTTCTTGTGGTCGGTCCACACAATGAATGGATCTTCTGCCCTCTCTAGAAAGTGCCTCCACTCCTCCAACGCCATCTTCACATGGAGAAGCAACCGATTCCCCACATCGTAGTTCCTCTCTGTGGCGTTGAGGCGGTGGGAGAAGGCGGCGCAGGGATGTAACTCGAGGTCCAGGGAAGCCAGGGTGCTGTAGCCCCCGGATAAAGTGGCGATAAAAGTTGCCGAATCCCAGCAAACGTTGCAGCTGTGCTCTGGACAGAGACTGGGGCCAATCCACCACTACTCTCACCTTCCTGGGATCCTGACACCATGCAGCGATGATGTAAACCAGAAAGGGGATGGTGGAGCGATGGAATTCGCACTTCTCTGCTTTTACAAAAAAACTGGTTCTCCTAGAGGCGTTGGGGAACCTGTTGGAGAACAAAGGTTTCACTAATAATTGGGAAGATGGGCGACACCTGGAGGGGGGTGGAGCCAAGCAAAAAGACAGGTGAAACAGATCAGGGTGTGACAATATCAGTAGATCATTTTTACTTGAGATATGTAACTTCCGTTGTAATAGTTCATCTCTGCGTGTGTTTTAACAAATGTATTACATACAGTACTAGATATCACTAGTATAACAAGTTCCTGTTGATTTTCTTATTCCTAAGGAGGAGGAGCAAAGTATTTTGGGAGAGGAAGATGGAGTAGTACAGGTGCCGTTAGAAGGATATCAAAAGTAAGTTATCAGCCACTGTGAGTGGAAAAAATATTAATAGAATCACACTTCATGCTTCATTAGTCGTCAAATATTTGACTGATTGTTGTGAATTATTATGCATGATTATGTCTCGTTTTTTAGGAGTGAATCCGCACTCAACATCACTGATGAAATGTCCAGAGGCTCTTTTGGAAACACGTGGAATGTCAACTCTGACAACTCTAAAAAAGAGCTAGACTCAAAAAGGTATTGAATTGCCTCAGTCGTGTTCATCCGAAATCAACACATTGATGTTGAAAACATCTCTTTGTTTTTTGTTTTTCTGTCCGTCTGTATAAAAATGTATGAATATGAATCTGAATTTAAGATACATGCATGTAACTCAAACCTTCTTGCTAATTTCCCTGTGGCATCAGTTCATTTAGAATATCTCAATTTAGGATTCCTCCTCGAGTGTATTTGTGTTATTAACCCATTAAAGAAACAAATGACATCTATGTACCATTGAATCCATAGAATGCCTCATATTTACCAAGTGTAATGATCATATATAGGATTTTTAGGAAATTGATACTGTGAGTCAATACTGTAAACAAAATGGGTTGACGGTACATTTTAGAGCTGACGAGTTGTTCCATTTCTTGACTTTATTTTCCCATTCCATCTCTATCATAAGTTCCCTTATATCCTCATAGATGCTGAATCCCCCAAAGGTAAGAGTCTGATCCCCTATCCCTTGCTTGCTCATCCTTAGTCTGTTTGGTCAGTTTTTTGAAGAAAAAAAAATATTTTTATCTTTGCATGATATGATGCAGGACAGGAAAATGTCAATTTTTTAAATTGATCATTTGGTTGAAACTATATGCTGCTTATTTTGCATTCTACAAATTGTCAAGTTACATTCTAATTGTTTTAGTTCATCAACACTGAGAGTGCACAGCTCTTAGGAACTGCCGGTGTTAGGCAAAGGTAAACATTATGGATGCCAAGTCCATTAACTTTCCGCTGCTTGGAATATAAACCCATGCATATGACAGGCAGTAGAGAGTAAACATGCGCTCAGTTTAAAGTGACATGACTGAGACAGTTAGGATGTAAAGGGCATGAAAGATGCTAACTGTATCAATCAGTCTCTGCTAGCATGCCATTCATCCTTTGACTGTATGCCTCAGCCAATGGCTGTGAAGGGCAGTTTGACAAGGAGCACTACAGTACAGCATGCTAGCTGTAGGCTCCGATATGCAACAGCTAGAGAGTGACGTATTACTAGTACATCTCTCCTGAGAACTGCTCTTTCATGAACATTGTCTGAGGTCTTGCCCATCAGACCCCATACCTCTCAGCTGCCTGGAACATACAGTACAATACTATACATGTGAGTGGATTAGCATGAGGTTACTAAAGTATGTCAAATAGGAACCTAATGTTAATGTAAAGCCCCTCCCAACTGAGACATCAGTTGATGATACATTTGAGGGCAGTTTCCCGGACACTGATTAAGCCTAGTCCTAGACTAAAAAGCATGCTCAATGGAGAATCTTCATTGTTGGAGCTGGACAGCTGATCGGTATAAAGCTTACGTTCTGAAGCTGTATACTTGGAGAGCACTAACAGTCAGTGTTTATACCCACAGCTTATCCAAGAACAGTGGTAGGAAAGAAAAGAAGAGAAGAAAGATGCAGAAGGGCTGCTTCGACAGGGAGTCACGTTTATGACGTTTCCCCCTTCACTGTGTTCTAAGCAAATCAATATTGTGTGCCGCAGTTTACCATTCCTTTATGTTTTGTCTTGTAAATCTTTGTGTGTTCAAAAGCTTAAAACAGTATTTTTTTTAGTTGACGTGTCCAAAACTGCTTCTTTGTGAGGCAACCTAAAGACATTTATTTATTGTATGTATTTTGTATGTTTTTGTATTTTTTCCAGTATCATAATATTACAGCTGTTTGAAGTTGATCAATTATCCAACTAGATAAACACTCCATTTAAAATTTTGTGCAATACTGCAGTTAAAGACTATGAAAGCAAGTATATATATACAGTGGGGCAAAAAAGTATTTAGTCAGCCACCAATTGTGCAAGTTCTCCCACTTAAAAAGATGAGAGAGGTCTGTAATTTTCATCATAGGTACACGTCAACTATGACAGACAAAATGAGGGAAAAAAATCCAGAAAATCACATTGTAGGATTCTTAATGAATTTATTTGCAAATTATGGTGGAAAATAAGTATTTGGTCAATAACAAAAGTTTATCTCAATATTTTGTTATATACCCTTTGTTGGCAATGACAGAGGTCAAATGTTTTCTGTAAGTCTTCACAAGGTTTTCACACACTGTTGCTGGTATTTTGGCCCATTCCTCCATGCAGCTCTCCTCTAGAGCAGTGATGTTTTGGGGCTGTTGCTGGGCAACACGGACTTTCAACTCCCTCCAAAGACTTTCTATGGGGTTGAGATCTGGAGACTGGCTAGGCCACTCCAGGACCTTGAAATGCTTCTTACGAAGCCATTCCTTCGTTGCCCGGGCGGTGTGTTTGGGATCATTGTCATGCTGAAAAACCCAGCCACGTTTCATCTTCAATGCCCTGGCTGGTGGAAGGAGGTTTTCACTCAAAATCTCACGATACATGGCCCCATTCATTCTTTCCTTTACACGGATCAGTCGTCCTGGTCCCTTTGCAGAAAAACAGCCCCAAAGCATGATGTTTCTACCCCCATGCTTCACAGTAGGTATGGTATTCTTTGAATGCAACTCAGCATTCTTTGTCCTCCAAACACGACGAGTTGGGTTTTACCAAAAAGTAAATTTTGGTTTCATCTGACCATATGACATTCTCCCAATCTTCTTCTGGATCATCCAAATGCTCTCTAGCAAACTTCAGACGGGCCTGGACATGTACTGGCTTAAGCAGGGGGACACGTCTGGCACTGCAGGATTTGAGTGCCAGACATCTTGCTTGTTTGTAGGTAACCAAATATTTATTTTCCACCATAATTTGCAAATAAATTCATAAAAAATCTTACAATATGATTTTCTGGATTTTTTTTCTCATTTTGTCTGTCATAGTTGAAGTGTACCTACCTATGATGAAAATTTACAGGCCTCTCTCATCTTTTTTTTTTTAGTGGGAGAACATGCACAATTGGTGGCTGACTAAATACTTTTTTGCCCCACTGCATGTATATATATATCATTGATGAATTCATCTAGGCAAAGTCAAAATGTACTTTATGCATGACGTTTTATTTAATGAAGTATTATAAAATATACTGCATCTGCTTGAATTTCAAAATACGATAAATGCGAAGGAAAATCTACAGTATCTGTGTTTGAGCATTCACATTATGATTTCAGCTTTTTGCAAATTGTCTTTAAGCTTTGAATATTGTATTAGTACCAATAAAATGTATTACTACCAGCAAGGAGATTAGTTGAAAATAGCTTTTTATTTCTTTTATTTATGGTTGGCAACATGTTCTTGTACAAAGAGCAAGCATTGCATTGAGCGTTTGAATAGTAAAAAGCCTGACTTAAGTTGTAGAATACTGTTATGCATATCAATAGAGAGTATTGAAACAAATAAGAAAAGAAAATCCTGGCTTTAGTTGAAATCAAAATATTTGTTTTCATAGTCCTACTGCCAAAGTTGAAATAGTTGCAGTTATTGCATTATAACAATATTTTTCAAGCTGCAAAGTACATGCTTGTGTTTCATTTTACGTTTGTTGTTTGTCATGGGCCATTGTGTGTGCCCAGGAATGATTGTCCATTCGATAACTAAAGATGAAGCTCAACTAATACTTGAAGGCATCTGCTAAAGGGAGACATACATGGCTATAGAAACAATTGCAATAGCACTTTTTTCTAGAAGGGGGAAATGTATAGTATATTTATTGTTATAACATTTTTGAAACTATTTCCTTTTTACAATAACAAAAAAAATGTATTTGTTCACATATAATTCGCCATGCCTATTTATCTATACTACATACCCGTTGCTTCATTTTAAAGTATCAGTATCTGCAAAATATTTTAAAATCTCTTGTTGAACATTTCTAGTACTACTTGTTACTCATTTTTACTTAGCTCGGGAATTAATTTGTTTAAATAGTCACTCAATCAGTTTTGTTTGTGACCTAAATCATTGTAAGAAAACATGCCACTGGAAAACATGATGTTGTTTCTGCTTCTAAGTTGTAATTGGTCTTTAGAGCTGATGTATTACTGTTTATGATGTATCTTGTATATGTACATTTACTATGAAACTATAAACCTCAAATGTAATACATTTATTTGAACATGTTTATTTCCCTCATCAATACTACTGCATGCTGTTTGGCGTGTCTGATATGGGCTTGACACTTCAACAAATGCCCCCCAAAATAACCTTAATTCTCATTTGGAGAGAGTTTCTAGATTCACTTTGTAAACTTTGACTTGTGAGAAAGCCAAGGCGTGAGGCAGTGTGGGTCTACTTTGAGTTGACCAGTCAACCGTATACACGAGGTCAGGTCACTTACACTGTAGGTGAGAGTGTTTGACAGCAGTCCGCTCAACTGAGTCTTCCGCTACACTCACAGCCACATCTGCCTTGTGAGCACGAGGTTGGATAACGAGGTTGGATAACGAGGTTGGATAACGAGGTTGGATAACGAGGTTGGATAACGAGGTTGGATAATGAAGTGCACATGCTGAAGATTCAGTGCAGGAACTCAATTTGCCTGGAGGTAATACAATATGACTTCACTTGAACATACTATACAGAACTCAACGTTATCCTCATCTACAGAAGTGACTTACTTAGCTTTTCTAAATTCAACAACAAAAGAACCCGCAAATTTTGATTACGACAAATGCCCAGTATGACCCTTAGAGATTTGGAATATAAATAGAATTGAGCGGGCAGGCTTTAACATTTTTTATTTAACAGATGCTTTTTGATGCACTAGCTGACAGCTTAGAAAGGTATAGCATCCCAAAGCATGACATATATCTGGCTCATGTGACTAGTTTGTTTCCATGCCAGGAACACCCAGGAAGTGACGCCTGATTGACCACTGATCTCTGCCAGGCTGTCATTGACATAGTATTGTCTATTGGTTTCCTCAAGTGTCCTTGCTGTCGGTGCAACATCGGTAAAACGTGTTATGATGCTAAATTAGCAGATGTGACAGCACGTCTTTCCATTACCTGATTGAAATCCCTGGGTGTGTTTTCCTCTTGGTGATATGGCTGTCCTCAAGGCTGATTGATTTGGGTTCCACCTCCGTGAACACAGGGTCTCTACTTGAACATGATGTCCTTGAAGTGCTACTTATAAATAATACAATTAAATCTATTATAAAAGTACGGATTATGTTTCCACTTAATTTTTGTTTATGGGTTCATTTTATAATCCATCTCTCTCGACAAGGTGTCGAAAGCAATCAACGGGAATGCTGGCCCATGTTGACTCCAATGCTTCCCACAGTTGTGTCAAGTTGGCTGGATGTCCTTTGTGTGGTGGACCATTAATAATTAACACAGGAAATGTTGAGCGTGAAAATCCCAGCAGCATTGCAGTTCTTGACACAAACCGGTGCGCCTGAACCATACCCTGTTCAATGGCACCTAAATATTTTGTCTTGACCATTCACTCTCTGAATGACACACATACACAATTGTCTCAAATCTTAAAAATCCTTCTTTAATCTGTCTCCTCCCCTTCATCTACACTGACTGAAGTGGATTTAACAAGTGACATCAATAAGGGATCATAGCTTTCAACTGGATTCACCTGGTCAGGTATTCTTAATGTTTTGTATACCCAGTGTATATATGTATAGTGTATATATCCACACTATGATGTTGGAATAATATTGTGAAATTGTCCATTTTAAACTTTATTTAACTTGGCAAGTCAGTTAAGAACAAATTCTTATTTACAATGACAGCCTACCGGGGAACAGTGGGTTAACTGCCTTGTTCAGGGGCAAAATGACAGATTTTTACCTTGTCAGCTCGGGAATTCGATCCAGCAACCTTTCGGTTACTGGCCCAGCGCTCTAACCACTAGGCTACCAGCTTCCCCTGTATGTGTTAGAAGTTGTTTGAAAAGACCGCCTGAAATTTCAGCCTGAGTTTTGGCCTGCCTGGTGACATGTCACCAGGTGGTAAATTTGTTAATATACCAATAAGAAAGATAGTTATAAGCCTCTCTGCCAATAACAGCTGGTTTACAGTTTCCCCCTCACTCAGACCACTACCAGACAATCCTATCAAAATTCTTCCTCTTTGCTAAAAAAACTATTTTTGTTTCTTTTTGACAATATTAAATGAAAACACTCACAGTAAGGCACTTAATTGTTAGCCAGAAACAATTTGGTATTGAGCTAGAAATGGTTGCATTGGACCTTTAAAATGTTTCCACCAAAAATTAGCAAGGTACAGATGACAGATTTTGGGCCAGTTTTACCAACATTTTGCACCTGTTATTTTTAGGAGAGTGAAAGAACATCTCACTCTTAGGCTACTCTTTAACCATAATATCTTATTCCTCTCCTTTTGTATCACTTCGAAAATCTTACCACTGATGTTTAAGTACAGAGTGAAGCATTTAGATAATACATTGTCACCGTTCTCTGTTAACAACCAAAACATTAGCAATTGACAGACAACAGCATTTCTTGTCAGGGGATTTATTAGCATGACCAGAGGACGATGCAGGTTATAAAACATGAAATGGAACAAGGGGGTCATTCTGGATGAGTTGCATTCTCTCTTGACTGCAGGGACATAAGACACTGGGGACTCTGTGGCTGAGCAGAGCAGCCCTATTCTCGTCTGCCTCGGCCATTCTTTAGCCAGGACACAAACTCCTTGGCTGCCTGGTCCTGCAGGTAGGAGCTCACGTCGCTGGTGTAGGTACCCTCTGCATGCCGTTTGATGGGACCACTGAAAACACATGGAGAGAATTTACAGTGTTGATAATAACTATTTAGAATTGATAATATGAGGAATAAGCTAATTGATTCACGGTGCATTGTTAAGCTGATGTAGTAAGGTTTTATTGAACTGTAACTTAAAACCATATACAACCAAGATAATCACCAACATGCAGTAAATATCTGCAGTATGTCATAAAGTGTAGCAGAAGCTTATCTTTGGTTATAGGGCAGCAAAAAATGTTTGACATTTCACAAGCCATATCTCTTATTATAACTACTGCATTCATACAGTTTCAGTTTAAGTCTCATATTGGAAGATGATCCACTACATTGTGAAATGGAATGAGGAAGACCGACACGCAGCAGAGGAAGAAGAAAAAGACACTCACCCACTTCTCTTGGAGTTCATTAGCCACTGGACAAAGTCTTGTGCTCGTCTCGACTCAAGATATTTACTGTAGTCGTTAGAGAATGTTCCCTCTGAATGTCTCTTCATGTTTGAAAGCTCCCTTGGCTCACTGAACATGGAGTCCTCTGTCAACAGGCTGAAAAAACAGACAAGTCAGCAGTTATAGGATGATGATTCACAGAGAGAGAGAGAGAAAGCCTCAACCTGAATGGTGCAGAGTTCAGAAGTTGCGCCGAGTTCGAGGCTCTTACCTAGAGTTGTCCTCTGTGCTCTCCTGCGGGATCTGCCAGCTGCTCTGAACAATGATCAAGAGCAGAAGTCCAGCGAAAGAGTGGGTGCTTTTCATCTTTTGACCTCCTAGATATTAGCAGAGAAGAGTGGAAAAGCTGTTTCAAATGTCAGCAATTTCAGCCAAACAGCATCACAATAGGAGATAATATAATTCAGAGATAATTCCAGATGAGAAATATTTCAGCGGTTGAAAAGAAGTATTAGGGGGTTTGGTGCTGCTCACCTGTATTCCCTCTGTTGAGTGTGTGAGAAATGTTGGTCGATGTCTTCTGGCTTCTCTCTCTCTGGTTCCCTGGAGTTGCTTCATGGTCCCTTCTAGGTCTGGCCAGCCTTTATATAGTTGAGATGAATGACTGTTTACTCAGGTGGCACCTTCCTCACAGACGCACTAGCCCGTTTGTTACTCTCAATCCATTAGTCAGAACTCGACTCAATGCACTGGATAGATTTGCAGTCCATATTTGTTTAAAAGGAGACATGGAAATGTCCAGAGTTAAAAGCTGTCACTTAGGTGTCGAAATCAAACATGATTTCATCCTGTCCAACAAATCCAAATACTTACATAAACATCCACCATCTGTATTCAGATAACCTGGTTTGCACTGCAGGTTCAGTGTTTATGGAATATTTCTGAATATGAAGAGAATATGGAGCTAAACTGTAAAACATGTCTTTCCAGCGTATTATCCCTAAGTAGAATTTAGTGAATTATCTGCTTCTTAGTTAACTAAGGCACAAATACAATGTTCTCCAGTTGTATATTCAGTTGTTTATTTGTTCAATACTCTTGTGATAATATGCAAAACACACAGTCTGTATCAATAAGATGTCCAGACTGAACAATAATATACCATAAGATCTTTTCACAAATATCTAATAATTATACATATACATCATTTCCCTTTTTTCTACAGAATAAACAGGATACAGAAGTGTATCAAACATGCTAGAAAGATAATAATGAATTCCAAAATGTCTGTCAATATATGGTTTAGCTTCATATCTCTCGCTAAGATTTGTTCCTTTTGAACACATGTAAGGACAATGAACAGTCTTTGTCAACATTTTCAAATGAGAAAATGGCTATAACCATATTTAAATTCCACATACAATTACATCTCACAGACAACGTCAAATACAAACAAGATTTGAACATTACACAACACATTCAGTGCAGTAACAATTTTAACCAATATCACTGAAGTCATTGATATAAAATACCATTATACCTACATGCAATGGCTTTGAGTACATAGTGGTGAATTCAATGGTCACATTTTTGTTCTATGATCAGCACAATCATTTCATATCAAACACAAATATTCATTACAAGCATATTAATTACATAACTTATTTTTTAAAATACAGACTTCAATAGCATGAAATCCTAAAGTCCAGAATATCATCAATAAAGAAAAGCGGTCAACATTTTTATTGTAGCAATGTACTATATAAATGCTGTCATATTGATGCAATGAAAAAGCATCAAACTTAGTAAGGGGTTATTAGATCGACTTGGGTTTGACCAGACATTTCTGTAAGAATTGACTCATGTGGGTGTAGAGGTGATGGTAGGCAGGTCCTCCAAGTCCGTGATCCCTGTCAGTGTACCACTGAAAATAATCCAAAAACACACATTTACTATTATTCTAGATAAGGTGTTCGACATAGGTTAGACTCCAGGCCTCGCTCACAGGTGAAAATCTGTAGCAGAGGCTAGATATAGATTATAGACAGGTCACATAGAGGTCATATATCATATAATTAAATTATAGATGCTGATAAGCTAGTGAAGGACATCTAAAATGTCTTATAGACAGTACAATTTGTGTAATTAAAGTTGTAACAGTACTTACTCTCCAAAATATTCTTGCACGTACTGTACTTACCCCTGGGACTATCAAATAAGGGCTTTATCAAAAATAGGCATACTGTAGATCAGAACAGATGAAGAGTACAAGACACTCCTCTGTCAGACTCCAATTGCAACACGTCACCCCCACCACCCCTCTCAGGCCGTCCTCCCCAAAACCAACATTTACCATCGCCTCAAAGTCAACTTGCTGGACAACCAGGGCTTTGGAGATCTGTGCAGATTGCTGGAAGTGAACATTGTCTACAGGAAAAACAAACTGTTTGTAATACCTGATTGAACAAGGAAGCATATGCATCTGTGAAAATACAATCAATGATTTTGCACAAGATCAGGAGCCTCTCTTAATGGCTATACTGAATACTGTATTCTATACATTACACATTGGGAATACAACATCGCGTATGAGTGTGTGGTTGTTTAGAATGTAGAACACAGTATTTCACTGAAACAGAAACACATACCATCAGCTGTCCCATGAACCAGGAGATAGTCCGCTGATTTGAAATTCTTTGCTCGACTTGTTACTGTGGAATTCTGTGGAATAGAAAGGTGTTTGTGTGTGGACACAGTTACGGCTGACATACAGTACAACAGATTATGTGACGACTTTCCAATGAAAGAGGGACCATGCTTTTTGATGTGTCTGATGTCTTTACCATAGATATAGAATGAATAGAACTGGCTTGGAAGCTCTAACCTGGCAATTTGACTGGTAAACTCATGGGTACACTTGCAATGGCTGCCTGGTATTGTGAGCTAATAATTTCCATGGTAATTTGGAATGTTCTATCAACTGATATTCACATAGTTAAAAAAGGAATTTCCCCTCGACGACGCCCACAAATTGGGGAAAACAAACATTATTTCCCATTGACCCCCAGTGTAAAAAAATACTGACCTACGGTTCGCAATACTCCCAAGTAGGAAAATAGAGACTGCGAGAAGAGCACTGTGGCTTCAGGCTATTCGGCATGGGAGAGTGGGGACCAGGTGTCAAGTAGGCTACACATAGCTATGTGTGGAAAACATTTAATCACAGGTGAGACTTTTAACTTGTTTAGTATAGTTTGTTTGTAACGCCACTCAATACTTGTATCTGTATTGTCCGTTTGTTTGTGTTGTTGGTCGTGGCTAGCTTAATGTTCTGGTCAGTAGCTAGCTAGCACTCACTCACGTGGCTGCTAGCATCCTCATGAAAAGGGGCATGAGGGAAGCCCTACAATATTACGTTTATATAAGTCGTGAGAATGGTAGGGAGCATTGGCAATGTTGAAAAGTCATCTTTAGACATGTTATACTTTTCTTAAATGTAGTTTTGTAATTTGACTAAAACAAAACAGACAAGAAAATTGCACTTGGAAAAAGTCAACGTTTTTGCTGTGAGCCAATGTGGTAACCTAGATAACCACAGGTTATTTTCCCCACAGGCGGGCGGGGCCGCGACATTCTATTTAATATGGACTGGGACTATGCTGGATTGCCATGGTAAAGCACAATGTTCATTCAAATGATGCTAATTGTTGTGACTCAACAAATCACAGCACAAATTGAAGGTTACACTTCCTGCATAGATCTAGGTTTAAGATGGGAATGTTAAAACAGCATAATAATTTCAGGCGGAAGCGTTTGAAAATAAACAAATTAATGGGACAAGTGCCATTGCTGGATTCTACAGGATTAGCATCGAAAATCTGACCAGTGGTTGGAAAATCTAGTAATAAAGTGGCTGTATATAATTTTTGAATGTCTAAACTACTTGAATGACAGAAAGGCAGTTATGCTTGTGTTCACTGAGTAGTTAGCTGAAATTCACTACGAGTGTGTTATTTTTTTAGATTTTTTTATGGTGAACTTTCTGTGCTGCTACCATTCACTCCCAGTCATTCTGAATGTGGAAGCTGGTCCCTTGTTGACTAGTGGCACAAAGAGTTATGGGATATTCGAAATATCTTGTCTTAAACTGTATGTGTTTAACCTAGTATTCGTCTAGGTTGAAGATGACAAAGGTTAAGACAACGGGATCCTAATGTCTCATAACTCTTTTCAACAATGGGTTGCTATGCTAATCAGTAACGGCGTTGGTAGTTAGCAACAAAGATTGTCCCAGATTTGTAACGACATTGTCTTAACCTGTATATTTTTGACCTAGGCATGGGTACACTCAAAATGGCTGCCATCACTGACTTGAATGGGGATGGATGTTCTATTCATTCTATTTCTATGGTCGTTACCTTGTAAGAGTCAGCATTCTCCTCAGGTTTACTCATATAGCGTTCAGTATACACCGAGTCTGGAAAAGGAATATCCAGATAGAGACTGAACTCATATAGGATGAAAGAAACACTGGCTTTTGAAGTTTATGCATGACTAAATCTGTGTTCTCACTATTTGAGCCTTTCTACGATTTATATGCACTGATACATACCATAATATTCCCACTTAGCTACTGGGGCAACTGCAATTCCACACTTGAAAACTCCACTTCCAGCACCCAAAGCCATCGACGTGACATAGCCACCATATGACTGAAAAAACGATTATTTCAAACCAAATCAATTCAAGTTGAATTTAACAAATACTGTGTATTTACAACAACAGATTTATAAGAAATATTGTCAAAATCAAAGAGAATGTCCAACTTACCCAACCCCATATGGCTATTCGTTCTTTGTCTATAAAGCCCATGTCAATAAATCTTCTAGTGACAAAAAAAATATATATCTTTATTTGATCTGCTCTAGCTATATGTTATTAAGTGTTGAGCAGATTCAATTGATGAGACATTTTTCAAGAGCAACAGATAGCATACTTTAGGATACTCCCAATTCACATTAATTATCAGATATGAATACATTACGTCTTGTATTTATTATTTTTATTATTATTTTTTTTAATTTTTTTTTTAACATATTATTAAACAGATGTTAGACTTTACACACTGAGGTCTCTGTACTTCAATGGCAATTTACCTTGTGGCTGTTATTTGATCTTCCACTTCAAACGTTCCAAGACGTTGGTAGATAGAGTGCATTATTTCATCACCTTGGTAACCGCTTCCCCTTCCATCAAAACTGGCCACTATGATCCCCTCTGTACTGGAGAGGTACGAACCCCAGTTTAGTCTGTAGCGATAATCTGCCTTCTGACTACAGGGGCCTCCATATCTGTAAGGGAAATAAGTATTTAACTTGACACCATCACAGCTGGGCTAATTAATTCTCTGCAAATCCTCTTTAAAGATACTTAGGCCTGTATACTTACACATCAATTAGAAGAGGGTACTTTTTGTTCTTTTGGAAATTGGGGGGTAACATCATCTGATACCATAGATCTGTTTGCAAAAGGTAGTGAAACATGAGGCCATTAGAAATATAGATGCAGGATCTTAATTTGTCACCCTGTTACAGGAGAACATTCCTCCACTGTAATACATTTCAAACTTGTAGTGTATTTGAAGTTTAAAAAGGCTTCTGAAGTTTACAATTTACACTTTGAAATTTCAAACTTCCTTCACATATCCCTTAGAAAAAAATGATCAACCCCTACACAAATGTCCATTAATTATAATCCACATAATATTTCAAATTTCCTGTTGCTACAGGATTATTTTTCTGATGTACTGTAGCAAACTGGCTTAAATTAATTAATCCTACATCTGTACATTTTGATTTTGCATGGCATGATTTGATTGGATCCACCAGTCTCTAAAACTATCACTCACCAAATCCTGCTACCTTCAGGGTCCCGCGCTGCATGGTTGGCATTTGGAATTCTTTTAGCATTTCTTCAAGATCTTTGTTGTCACGAAGAACCAGGAGCTCTAAAACAAAACAACTTCATCAATTGAATCAGAAGTTCCCCATTTACGATAAAGATTCATGAACCTGTATATTGCTGAGTTACAAAGAGTATCTTCAAAGTACCGCATACCTTTACCTGAGCCTCTATTGTCCATGAGTGTGAACAGTGGTGTTCCCGGTCCTGTAAAGAAACAATCAGCACACACAATACAGTATGACATCACGTAGGCTAATTATTCACCACATAACCTCAGGTACTAGCTGACCTAAAGGTCAGAGGTCAGAACTGAGACTGCGGCTTCATCCCAAATGGCACCTTATTCCCTATGGGCCCTGGTCAAAAGTAGTGCACGACATAGGGAATTATGTGGTGTTGTGTTGTCTCTCTTGTCGTGATGTGTGTTTTGTCCTATATTTTTATTTCATTTATTTTTATTTTTAATCCCAGCCCCCATCCCCGCAGGAGGCCTTTTGACCTTTGGTAGGCTGTCATTGTAAATAAGAATTAGTTCTTAACCAACTTGCCTAGTTAAATAAAGGTTAAATTGAAAATAAAATAAAAATAAGGTGTCATTTGGGACACTTCCTGTATCACTTACTTATACTCCGCACCCCAGTTATTTATTTTTTTAGCATTGATCACGAATGGGTTAGTGCTCAGGATGTGAATGGGGAATGGGGTAACTGACCATAGCAGTCCATGCGGTAGTAGGAGGCATCGTAGCTGAAGTAGGCTGAGTTGTACTGACACCTGTCCTTATACAGGCCACAGGTGAGGCACTGGGGAGCAGAGTGGCTGCTTCCGATCACAACCCTGACAAACAAACAAACACAGGTTCATACGAGTTAACATTGCTGTCTGAATAACGAAAATATTTATGGTAGCAATTGAACATACTTGTATGGTTTATTTTGTATTCAGAATGATTGAGAATTTAGGGAAACCACTTTAAATGAAATATCTACGGGGATCATGAGAAACGCATCAAAAACAATGTGGTCATAGTGATAGATAAATACTAAATGTACTCTATTCTGTTATCGAATGAAATGAAATGTATTTCTTACTTGTATAGATTTCTCTGTCCAGGCTTTCCTTGGTACTCATTACTTACATAGTATCTGTGAAAAAGAAACGATAGTGAAGAAGCATTCTGAAGGAGCAACACACATGGCATAGTTTATAATGATACTTCTCTAGTTCTTACATATCCACATCTTGTGCATCTGTACTTACATAGCGTCTTTGGTGAGTTTTGAAATGTAGATGACCTCCCACTTGCCTGAGGTAATGGGTGTTGCCTTGCCCTTTGGAATGATATGCACTTTCATAGGTACTGCATTCTAATATTGCTAACATTTACATGCAAGTAAGCATTCTATTGTACTGTGTACACCACGTGTATCCTCTGCATAAAGCAAATCCTCTGCACAACGCATCACCGGGGGCAAACTACCTGCCCCCCAGGACACCTACACCACCCAACGTCACAGGAGGGCCATAAAGATCATCAAGGACAACAACCACCCGAGCCACTGCCTGTTCACCCCGCTATCATCCAGAAGGCGAGGTCAGTACAGGTGCATCAAAGCAGGGACCGAGAGACTGAAAAACAGCTTTTATCTCAAGGCCATCAGACTGTTAAACAGCCACCACTAACATTGAGTGGCTGCTGCCAACATACTGACTCAACTCCAGCCACTTTAATAATGGAAATTGATGTAAAAATGTATCACTAGCCACTTTAAACAATGCCACTTAATATAATGTTTACATAGCCTACATTACTCATCTCATATGTATATCTATATACTGTACTCTATATCATCTACTGCATCGTGCCATCTTTATGTAATACATGTATCACTAGCCACTTTAAACTATGCCACTTAATATAATGTTTACATACCCTACATTACTCATCTCATATATATATATCTATATAATGTACTCATAGGCATCTTGCCTATGCCGTTCTGTACCATCACTCATTCATATATCTTTATGTACATATTCTTTATCCCTTTACACTTGTGTGTATAAAGTAGTAGTTGTGGAATTGTTAGGTTAGATTACTTGTTGGTTATTACTGCATTGTCGGAACTAGAAGCACAAGCATTTCACTACACTCACATTAACATCTGCTAACCATGTGTATGTGACAAATAAAATTGGATTTGAACTTTTTGATTTTGATGAAACAATCACTTTGAGGAATAAAATACTTACATCTTTCACTCGGTGAAGGTGCTTATAACCGTATGTGTCACTCATCACTTTGTAGAAACTGATATGATCCTCTGCAAACATAGGTTGGAGAGGAACATACTGGAAAGTTGAAATAATTGATTATTAGAAAACAAAATATTTCAGCACCTAGATTTAGTTCTCATGGTTCTTTCATTATACAGTATGTGAACTTACTTGGCCAACCCAACCCGTCTTGCTAATTTGTTCATATTTCTAAAAGAAAAAAATACAAATATTTTATTACATTTATTCCTTTTAGGCCTTTACAGTTACAGAATGCTTCACACAGTAACATTCCTGGTGTTAATGTCGAAAAACACATGATCCTCTGTTCACTGAGTGTTGTTGTCTACCAATGACCTCACCCACAGAGTCTGAGGTGAGGTGACAAGTACCTGGTTCTTATTCCAGTTGTTTCCGTCAAAGTCATAGATCTGTAAAAGGACATGGTTCTGCTTCCTCTTGGTCCACTGAACAGCGATGCGCTCATCCGTCACCCAAGTGACTGAACTCAAATAGTGATCACTGGGAGAAAAACAACACAAAGTGACAGGTTTATATCACCCTTTTTACATGTGATTGATATTGACTAGCCTTGACTATTTAAACCGCTACAAATTTATATTAAAGTATGAAATTATACTCTACCCTGCACCAATGGAATCTGGCACCACCACCTGTGTCCGTCTTGATGGATTTATTGTGTCCACTACAAACAGCTTTGCCTTAGGATTAGTTGAGCCAGCCTTGATAGGAGATAACATGTATAACAAAAACTTGATATCTTCACTTATAATGAGCATTTATTATGGGTACAGTACATATAATTCACATACTGTGTGTATAATCATGGTATATTGACCTATTAGGTGCTATCTGTGGTATGTCTCTCATTCTTATGACACATATTACCGGCACATATTACAACATCCCACCTTGGGGTATGGGACAACCACTGTACTGGGGTATTGTCCATTTCCATACAAAGAGTACTCGATCGTGTGGACCCCTGTGTCATTAAACTCAGCATAAGCCAGATACTTTCCAGTTGGTGACCACCATATTGCCTCGTTCGATGAGAAAACCTCCTCTGAAAAAAGGGGAAGGAATCAAGTTACCCAAAAGCCTTGTGTGTGATGAAATCCACCTCATCCCTTCCCCCTAAAATTGGTCAATGTTACTTAATACCCACCCTCATATACCCAGTCAGGGGCACCGTTAAGAATCTGATTCTCTTTTCCATTATGGGTCACTTGTATGGCTTCAGCAGTGGCGTTGGGTTTCAAATAAATGTTGTAATTCCAGACGTAAGCCTGGCAGAGAGATCAGCAGTCAAGTTAATGTCAGCATTCCATTGACTTTAGTTTATACTAGAGTCAGTCTACTTCCTCTACAGTGGTTTTATTCCCTGGCATCCTATTCCAGATTCTTTTGGTTGGTGCAGCAGCTAATCCCACTGTGTTCTGCATCTCTCTGGGCCGACGCCCATACTCGCCATGGGAGAGAGAGCTAATTATGGTGCCAGCAGTTAGCAAAAACTAGCAGGATACTAGCGAGCAGATGAACGATGCAATAGCAATGACATAAAATGCTCTCCAGCCTATTTTCTCATTATACACTTGTTATAATTACCAAGGGCCTCAGAGAACTCTTAGTCAGGTAGCAAATGTTGTTGTTTTTTTTTCAAATAAAACGTAGGTTATAATCTGATTTATTCTTCTGATCTTGTTAGATGTTGTCCATGGATAGACTTGAATTTGTATTTTATAGTGTGTACACATGCCTTTGAACATCCTGTTTGCATCCCAAATGGTACCCTATTCCCTACATAGTACACTACTTCCCTATGGGCCCTGGTCAACAGCAGTGCACTAAATAGGGAATAGGGTGCCATTTGGGACATACCTCCCTAGATAGTGTATCAGACTGGTTTTTAATCACTCACCAGTTTGTTTCCTGTTGGTGCCCAGGCAAAGTATTGCACAACTTGTGGAATGTTCACAGACTTGAGAAATGTTCTGGGAGAAAGAGATGGAACCATCAGGTTTTTAGTGATAGAGGAGTAGTTGAGTCTAGCACTTTCACTGGGAAAAAAGAGATATACTTACGAACTGTCATAATCATAGATGGAGTAAGAGGCTGTGAATGAATGTCTCCATTGCTGTAAACACACGATACAGTAAATCAGTGTTGTGTAAAGACACCCCATGATCAAACTATAAACAATCATTCAATATATTACCTTGGAGTAGTTGCTCTCAAAGCAGATGTATTTCCGATCAGCAGAAATAATATAGTCTGTGGCATACACTTGTTCCTATGACATAAAAATGTTAAATATAAAATGTCAATATTTGCTTTGAAAGATACTACGGGTGATTAAAATGCTCTTTGCATGAAAAATATCTTACAAATGTGTTGTTGCTTATATATTCAAAGAAATCCCCTGTTTCAGCATTGTGAAGCATAATGTTGCCTTGTCTCGTCTTATGCACGTATTCGTTATCTATAGGAGAATGAGACAGAAATGTACCTTTGTGAGACAAGATCAAAACGCAGTCACTTTAAAATCAAAACAGATAATGACAAGGAATGCATGCATACACTTTTGGAAGCAATTGAATAAACAAAACAATGCAATACCTGATATCCACCGCAAATTATATATTTTATACCTAATTGTGTCATTGAAATAATCTGCCAGGCTAAAAGGCCTCTTGGAGCCTCCGTCCTCTCCTGAAACATGAAAATGTACTTGAATTAGTAACAGATGCATTTTACTTGCATTAACAACTGCAAATATTGGTTTGTTGATAATCAAACAATATGCTAGTACTTTCCACGTAAGTGGATATCTTCAACAAATCCTTGAAAATTGTACACTACTACAGTTGAAGTCGGAATTTTACATACACCTTAGCCAAATACATTTAAACTCAGTTTTAAATAATTCCTGACATTTGATCCTAGTAAAAATTCCCTCTCTTAGGTCAGTTAGGATCACCACTTTATTTTAAGAATGTGAAATGTCAGAATAATTGTAGAGAGAATGATTTATTTCAGCTTTTATTTCTTTCATCATATTCCCAGTGGGTCAGAAGTTTACATACACACAATAAGTATTTGGTAGCATTGTCTTTAAATTGTTTAACTTGGGTCAAACGTTTCGGGCAGCCTTCCACAAGCTTCCCACAATAAGTTGGGTGAATTCTGGCCCAATCCTCCTGACAGAGCTGGTATAACTGAGTCAGGTTTGTAGGCCTCCTTACTCGCACAAGCTTTTTCAGTTCTGTCCACAAATTGTCTATGGAATTGAGGTCAGGGCTTTGTGATTGCCACTCCAACAACTTTGTTGTCCTTAAGCCATTTTGCCACAACTTTGGAAGTATGCTTGGGGTCATTGTCCATTTGGAAGACCCATTTGCGACCAAGCTTTAACTT